>NW_027183464.1:900000-1045895 GCF_041296385.1 Aphelocoma coerulescens
ATCTCTCCTCTGTACCTAAAAGACTTGAGCTACCTGCTTTCCCTTGTATGCAAAAGAACTCTCTTTCTGGTCCCCGAGCTCAAGGGCAAAATGTGAATTGCCCCTCCAAGGTTCAAGACATGCAAGGATTGCTCCCAGACAAAGGCTGCCCACAGAGATGAGTGTGGCAACATGCGTCCTCCCCTGGTCTTCCTCTCATGGGATCCTGAAACACCGGAGATGCTTGAGAGCTTTGAGATTCCTCGGAGGAGCAGAAAGGGCAGGGCAAGGCCCAGAAATGTCATTGAAAAGGGGTGTTGAATTCCAGGTGGGGGAGGGGTGAGCAAGGTCATGCAAGGCAAGGGAGGGGTTCAAGGGCAAGGCAAGGCAAGTGGTGGCTTTGCGAGGCGAGGCAAGGCAATGAGGGTCCTAGAAGGAAAAGGAAAGGTGAGGCTAGACCTAGACGAATGTGAAAGGAAGTCAGGTGGGGGATGGGTGAGCAAGTCAGTGCAAGGCAGGGGAGAAAAGGCAGGTTGAGGGAAGGCTACAGAGGGGGCAGCAAGGAAATGCAAGGCATGGGGAAGCATGCGAGGAGTGGGTGCTGCCAGCCGGTGGGGATGGCAGGGGCGGGGCCACTGCAAGTAGCATGGTGGGGATGTGGAGGGGGTGTTAGTATGCGGGAGGTGTGTGTGTGTGTGTGTGCAGTGGAGTGCAGGGTAAGTGCAGGTGTGTGTGTGCGTATACGGGGGTTTTGTGCCAGGTGCTGTGCCGGGGAGAGCCGTTCCACCGCAAGGAAGGTGTGGGAGTGAAAGGAGTAAGATAGATGTGTCTTTACAAAGAGACCGTGTGAATCTCTCCTTAGACAAGGCTAGGAATTTACAGGGGGGGAAGTAACAGAAGAAAGTATTCGTTCTAGAAACTGTTACTAATCAACAGAGACTGTTGCTCAGCCAAGGCCCTGCTAAATTCCTGAACCTAGAGCAAGGCAGCAAAGACTTCCCAGCATTAGGAATAGTTTGGTTTTCTTCCTTTTCCATTCCAAAAGGGGACTGCATATTAGAGGGGGGCGTAGAGTAGGCAGTTCCGGAAGTCTGTAATTCCCGAGTACCTCAGAGGGTGCTGTTGCCAGGAACTTAACATCAGAAGGGGGCTGCTTCCTGCAATCATTTGAGAGACTCCATGGCAAAAGCCCCATGGCCTCTCCCTGGAGTTGAAGAATGTTACAGGACTCCTCTGTCTCCTTTTTGGTGGATGAAGAAACTCAGAAAGCCACACTTCTGCCAGAACTCTCCAAGATGCCCCCTTTGCTCCCCGTGACTCCATCACTGCCCAGGAAGCTGTCTTTTCTACCACAGCAGTTTGACATACAGTTAAAAGTCGTGTGGCAGAGAAAAAAGGCAAGAATTGGTTTCCAAGGGATGGCAAACAAGAGATACCAGAACCTTTGGCCCTACCAATATTAAAGCAACTCCATTAAGAGAGTTCTTGCACTTCCTGAGGATTGGCAGAAGCCTATCTCATGATGTATGTTGCTGGGGGTCTTTTTAGACTGGCAAAAGGAGCTGTTGAAGGTTGCTTGATCTGTGCTAAAGCCAACAGCCAAGTTACAAAGTAACTTGCTAGAGGAGGGAGGCCTTGGGCTGCATGGCCCTTCCAAAGATGCCAGGTGGATTTTCCGGAGATGCCCCAAGTGGCAAGGCTTAATATCTTCTGGTAATCGTATGTCAGCTAGCAAGGTGGCCAGAAGTATTTCCAACTACTTCAGTAATGACAGGATCAGTTCTTAAGGCATTTTTGGAACAAATCATTCCAAGATACAGCATTGTAGAAGCAATAGATTCAGATAGGGGAACTCATTTTGCAGGAAAGATCCTTCAAGGGGTTTTGGCTTCTTTAGGAACACAATGGAACCTCCATAGGCCCTGGCACCCCCAGAGCTCGGCTCGGGTAGAAAACAATGAAGAGAGAAATAAACACCTTTTGAAGCTGGTAATAGAAACCAAGATGCCATGGGTAGGGCTTTGGACATTGGCTTTGGTGAGAATGAGGGCCCAACCCAGAAGAGAGATTCAGTTATCTCCCTTTCAATCGTTGTTTGCAATTGCCCTCCTGGTAAGTCTCCACCCAGTGGGGGGGGTAGAGGCAAGTGATGCATTTTTAAAACCATCTGTGGCCAGGATCCTGCTTCTTGTGAAACCCCTTCAACAGGAAACTCAGCTGGTGCAAGCCCGGCCTTTGGACTTTGCTGCTTTTAACATCCAACCAGGAGATTGAGTCCTAATTAAGGAGTAGAAAGAAGCGCCAGTGCTGGTGAAATGGCGTGGCCCATTCCAAGTGTCACTGACGACAGAAAACAGCCGTCAAGTAAGCTGAACACAGGTGAACCCGTCACTCTCGGGTCAAGGTCTCTGAAGCCTCGGAGATTTGCACATCTCAGCTGGAGGAGAAGGCCGGGAGGCCGTGACTGACACTCTGCAGGAGTGGGCCGGAGCAGTAGGCAGTGCTTCGACATCGGAAGAAGCCCCGCAGTCCTACCTTCAGACCGTCTGCTGAAATAGACTGTATAGGCATCCCTCCTCTAGAATCTCCACTCACTTGGGGGCTAATACTTGTGGCCATTTTGTTACGTTAAGTGGTTTCTGTGTCTTCAATTGCCACAGGTGCTGCAGAAGACAACGGGAAAATTAGACTAGCTAATTAGATGACACTATTAAAACATTTTCCTTACTAATTCTACTTTGATATGGTCAGCTGAGTTTAGGCCAGGAGTGGGAGAATCAATTTGCAGCCTTAGGAGAAGAAGTAGCAAAAGTTTTTAACCTTAGCAATTGCTGGCTCTGTGGAAGGCCAGGAGGATCTGAAGAGTGGCCATAGTTGGCTAGCCCAGCTGAACCTAAATGGTGGGTCAATGTGAGGGCCACAGTGGGATGGGATTTGGGGCCAAAGAAGGAAGTTCATGGCCACTTCATTCTTCTCCAACAGGCACTTATTGCCTAAATAGGATAGGGCGTGTCTATGTAGGAAAAGGCAATTGTCAATTGACTTTCCCTCTGGGCTTGAACAACTGGGTTTGGACCCCCAATTGCCCTCCTTCCAATTGTTCCAAATATCAAGGCAAATGCAATCAAATACCTGTTCGGCTCACTAACAGTAGCTGCGTAAGGCGTTCTTATCACACTTACCAAAAATATTTGGAAGCCTGTAAAGCAATGGGGAGGGACAAGGGGTTTTTTTGACCACCTGTTTTTGAGCAGTCCCCACAAAAATTCCACAAGTAGAAGACATGTTGTTTGTGATTATCAGTGGGAATGGCCACACCGGATTGGAACTCAAAGCCTTTTAGTGAGTTCTGCTCCAAATCCAACCAAGCAGCTTGCAGATGTAAATGTAGGTGGGAACCCTGTGCGGGAGCTTGGAAATGCAAATGCTGGGACCCTTATGGTGGGGCAACTCTTGTTGGAGGACCGTTAGGCCCGGGAATCCTGCTGTATTTTGAGCCACCAATTGATGACCATGGGTAGGTTCCTTTGCTAATGGAACACGGGCTTTGAAAGGACAGTATTGGATTTGTGGCCAACATGCTTAGCTCAGGTTACCTCCAAACTGGTCAGGGATATGGTATATTTAGTAGACTGTTGTTCTTTTTGCTACTACAAGTTCTGGGAAATCGCTTAGGAATCAAAATCTGTGATGATTTAATTAGAGAAAAGCAGTCAGCTGATGCAGCCCTGGCTGGAGGGAGCACCCCAAAACGGGGAAATGATGAACGGCCAACAGAACAAGTTACCCAACACGATGGACCAGCCCCTTGGAAACCTAAGGAATTAATCCCAGATGCCTGGGAACCCATTTATCATTTGAAGGAGATAATTAGGTTACAAGCTGTCTCGGAAATAATTACCAACCAGCCAGCCACAGCGCTTGACCTTTTTGCTGAGCAACCCACTTAAATGAGGAAAGCGGTATTTCAACATTGGATGGTATTAGATTATCTGTTGGCAGAAGAAGGAGGAGTTTGTGGGAAATTAAATGACTCGAGCTGCTGTTTGCAAGCAGATGACAGCGGAAAAGTGGTCAAACAAATAACAAAGGAAATAACGTCAGCTCGTGGACCTGTCCAAATGTTGAAAGGATGGGGATGGGACATGTTTTCATGGTTAACTGGCCAGCTCTGGGCTAAATGAATACGATTCCTCCTCTTACATGCTATAGCAACTCTCATCTTTTTACCATGTGTGACACCATGCTGGCGGCAGCTCTTTCAGCAGGTGCTCAAGGGGATGCCGCTAGCAGCCATGCCTACCTGATCCAGAAATGACTACAAAAGGACAGAAAAGAATGTCACTGCAAATAATAGCAAAACCCAAGAAGACTCCAGAAGAAAAAATTAAATCCATGGTAATTAAGGTTTGTAAAGACAAATACAGAGCAAATAAAAAGAGGAGGGATTAAAAGGAATGAGATGGATGAGTCTTTACAAAGAGACCGTGTGAATCGGCCTGTAGACAAGGCTAGGAAGTTATGGCTAGTGAAGTAACAGAAGAAACTAGGAGTTCTCTAGAACTGTTACTAATCATTAGAGACTGTTGATTAATCAAGGCCGTGTTAAATTCCTGAACCTAGAGCAAGGCAACAAAGACTTAAGAGCATTAGGAATGGGGTTCTTTTCTTTCTTCTCGATGCCAAGAGGGGGGTGCATATTAGAGGGGGGCGCATAGAGTAGGCAGTTCCGGAAGTCTGTATCTCCCGAATACCTCAGCCAGTGGGGAAAAGGAAGAGGGTGCTGTGGCCGGGAACTTGGCATCAAAAGGGGGCTGCATCCCGCAACCGTTTGACAGACGCCATGGGAAAAGCCCCATGGACTCTCCCTGTAGTCGAAGAATGTTGCAGGACTCCTCTGTCTCCTTTTCGGATATAAACCTCAGGCATCGTGGATTAATTTTCCCTAACGGCAGCGACCTGCCGCGTGGTCTCCGTGCTCCTCTCCAGCCCCCCGGAACGTGTAAAATAGTTCCCAGCGGCTCCCACCGCGCGTTGCAGACGGCTGCGCGGCCCCGGGGCTGCCCGCAGTGCTCCCCTGCCCCGCCAGGGCTGCCCGCGGGCTGCGGAGCCGCCTCGCCACCGGCGCGGCCAGGGCCGGGGCCCTTCTCGACAGCAGCCGAGGGGCTGCGGAGCGGGCGGCTGCCGGACGATCAGCTATTTTATGCCGCGCGGTGCTGCCGCCTCCATCTAGCTCTCCATCACGCCGCCGCCCGCCGCCCGCCTGGCGCGCTCACGCTCGGCGGGCGCCGGAAGCTCTCCCGCCCGGGCTGTGCCCCGGCTCCGCCGGCAGCTCGGCAGGGCCCGGCCGCACGCGTGCTGCGTGGCTCGGAGCAGCCGCGTTGCGCCGCAGGCGACGGGGAAGGCGGGGCGGGCCGGCGCCATCGTGGTAGCGCGAGGAGAGGAGCGCCCGGGCGGGGCGGCGAGCGGCGCGGCGGTGAGCGCTTCTGCTTCCTGTCGCTCGGCGGCCGCCCACGGCAGGTGCCGTGTGACCCCGCGGAGCGGCGGGGCCGGCCGGGCGGTGCGCGGCGAGGCTTTCGGCCAGCGGCGACCACAGCGAGAGGCTGCTGGCACTGCCCGTGCCGGTGGAGAGAGCGGGGATCCGAGGCCGGCCTTCCCCGGGCGACGAGGGGAGGCCGCCTTTGCCGCGCTGCCCTCCGTGCAGCATGTGGCCGATTCCGGCGAACCCGGGGTCTCCGCAGCGGCGCGGGCGGGAGGGAGTGGGGAGCGCGCTCGGTGCCGTGCCGGCCGCTCCCGGCCAGCGCTGCGCTGCGCCGAGGCGTTTTCCCGCCCGTCCTGGGAAGGACATAAGCGACACCGTAGTTGGAGCTTGGCTGTCAGGGGGAACAACTTCTCTCTGTGAAAAACGAAGTTCACTCTCCTGTGAGAATTTAAAGGGGTTTAATATAAAGACAATAAGAGACACATCAAATAAAGCAACGGGGTAACAGCCAGTTGCCTTGGCGCTCTGCCAAGAGCACACCTGATGCCAGAGGTCAGTCCTTTTTATACCGTTTTTACTGTCTGTTCTTTATTCATATTAAAACTTTTCCTGGAGCTGTTCTGCATGGCCACTCCTTGGTTCCGCCTTTTTAGAGCGTGCCTAGTCTTCTGCCTTGTGGTTTTATTTCTCTTGATTCTTGGGGTTGGGCCCGCTAGGCAAGAGTCGATGGTAGGGTGGATTTCTTAATTCTCCAGACAGTCAGGGCTGATTGCAGCTTTGGGCCTCTTCGTCTCTCCGGGCAGAGTGGTGATAAAATCTCCCGGACTCTCCTGGCCGCCCGTTCTCCGGGCGGAGTAGCCTTTGGGCCCTTTTGCTCCCTAGACAAAGTGTTGATTAGCAGCTTTTCGGGCCTCATCCTCTGTTCGTTTGGAGGTTATCTTACGTGCTCACACTTGCTAACATTCTTGCTAAAAAGAGAGAAAACTACATCCACACAGCAGAAAGCATTTCTAACGTTATATAATATCTACTTTATACTTTGCGAGAAGCTAATATAATATATGTTTATAACAATCCCCCCTTTTCTATTTTATAAATCATTTGGCTTGAGCAATAATTCTTTTTTCTTGGCTTCTAATGTCTGTTCGTTCTTTTCACAGATCAATTTGGCTTCTTCAAGAGGGTCTTTTGTATCACTTTGTCTTTTTAATACCATAATTTTTTGTGCTGTTCCAGACATAGCCAACTTTGGGTCAGTAGGCATTGCCACAACTTGCATGCCTTGAACTATGCTGGTGATTAGCCGAATAAAGCAGGGGATCAAGCAAGGGAGAAATATTAGACTAGCTGTAGCACATAAGAGGAAGAAACCTAGCTTCTTCCACCATTCTTTCCCCAATATGCCATCCCACCAGTTAGCAGACATCATTGATTCCCATTTTTGGACTGGTACATGGGCTATTTTTCTGATTTGGTTGGCCATATCTAGAACGGCATCCCCATTGTCATCAATTTTTAAACAACAGTCCGATGTATTGAACTTCCTGCACACACCGCCTTCTTCGGCCAGTAAATAGTCTAAAGCCAGCCTATTTTGATGTATTGCAGCTCTGGTTTGGCGTTGCTGGCTGACTATTAATTCCATAGCCCCAGCTGTTTCATTGGTTATGATTTCTACAAGAGCTTGGAGTCTGATGATACGATTCAGCATGTAAATTGGGGTCTGATATCCCCAACTTCCATCTTGTGCTTAGGTAGCTGGCCCATCTGTTTCTAATATTCGTTCAGGGGGCCATTCCTCATCTTTCCATTTTTGGAATCCTCCAATTAAATCTCTTTTCTTTCTTTTGAAGTCTTCATAGAGAGGTATACCTAATTGATCTCCCACTGGTTCTGGGAAAAGGAAAAACCCTGGTTGAATGATTCTTAGTGTACAACTCCCTTTCCAATGTGAAGGGAGTCTTGGGGATGCCCTTTTCCCACATATCCAAAAGAAGCCATCTGGTGCTTTCCAATAATCACCTTCTTGTTGATTTATATTCTCCCCAAATTTGGCTATTTCTGGGATTCCAAAATAAGGATTTTTCCTCGTGTCATTACACTGAAAGAGTCCAACTTCATGATCATATACACAGTCTTTTCCTTTTTTCTGGGCTCAATACCAAGTTGGTTTTTCTGGGACCCACCACCTTGAAGTTTTGTTACTCACTTTATAGCTTTTACAGGGAGTGTTTCCTACTTCATTAAGAAAGTTTATCCCAGTTCGCCAGAGGCATTCTTCCCCTATCACTGTTGAACTTAAAATCCACCCCTCAGGTCGGTTCCCCCCTCTTATATTTGTCCGGTTCCATTTAAGGAGTTCTACCGGGCCTACGCTGCTACCTTTCCGTGGCCATTCTTCTGTCATTAAAGCTCCTCCACAGACCCAACAGTTGGTTATGTTAAGTTCTTTACCTATCCTCTCCCCCAATTCCACAAACAGGTTTTTTCCTAACCTTGGGGTTTTTTCCTCTTTGTTGTTTGAGCTTTGCATACAGGTCCTGGCGTGGTGAGGTGAATATAGGGCGAGGTTGCTGTGCTGGCTTTGTATCTTTACTTACCACTTGCTCTTTTACCAAATCTTGGACTGTTCCCCTGGTGGCAGCTGTGGAGCAAATCTATTTTTCTCCTTTTGGACAATTGCTTCTTAGTCTGTTTCCACTTGTTCCTAAATTTTCTGTAATCCAATATTTTTCTCCTTTATGCATGCAAATACCTAATTTGGATGAGTCATAACAGTGACTGTTGGTATGGGTATGAGTAATAAGAAAGAAGCCCCGGTGTCTTTCCATGTAGAGCTTTCGATAGCATTTGTAACATGGTCTTGCCGGTGTCCCAAAAGGGACCAGGAGAAGTGACAAAAGAAGGAATAACAGAGGTCCGGCATGGCTTATACTCCCACCTCCCTTGCCTATGAGGTTGCAACCCATAGCAGGTGTATTGGATCTTCTCGGTGGCGAGTACAGTGGCCGACCCGGTCTTGCCCTCTATTTCCTTGTCACTTCCTTTGTAGCTTTTAGGCAAATTTCTTTTGGCACCTTTTTAACTGTAGTATCTTATCGTATCTTAGGTGTTTCCCATTCAACAGGCACTAGTAATTCCCATCTGCAGAGCAAAGTTATTGCTTTTGTTGCTTATGATTTTGTCTGGATAGGGGGTTGATTTTGTGCTTGACACCCTTTACAACTAGGGTGTCGACGGTGTGAAATGCCAATTTCCCTCTAGATTAATTACTTATATTTGACGTGGTTGGCATGCCCCGTGTTAGAATGATTCAAACAGGGTATATGATGTGGCACTGATGGAAGTTGTGATTCTCCCCCTTCTTAATACAAATCACAGGCTAGAATCAGGACATGAGAGTTCCCTGTTTGATCCAGTCCCAACCCTTCCTGTTTGAAGTGAGAATATTCTTCTCCACGATGTCCCAGAATTTGTCCAGGGGCCACTGATATAAATTTGGCTTTTACTTCTCAGTTAGGTGTGATTCTTTGCATATCCCTTGGATTATTTAGATTGTTCTAGCTCATTGCCACCTGGTCTCCGTTTAAGAATCAATTTGGTATCACCTGGTTTGGATATTACAGTCCACTCTTCAGGTTCTTTTACAGGTCCTTTGATTCTGCTGGCATGGATCTACCCTCGTTCCTTGGTCTGGATTGCGGCCTCAGTCATCAGCAGTACCTGAAAAGGACCCTCCCATTGTGGAGTCAAAGATTGTTCTTTCCATGTTTTTACTAGTACCCATTCCCCTGAATGGATATTATGAATTTTGAACTCCAAAGCTGTGGTTTGAGGGATCATTCCTTTCAGCCGCAAATTTTCAAGTGTTCTGGCAATTGCGGTGACATATTTTTTGACACTTACTTCTCCTACTTCATAAGTGGCTGTTTCATGTTGAGCAGTAAGGAAGGGTAATCCGAACATCATCTCATAAGGAGACACTCCCAGGTCTGACCTGGGCTGTGTTCGGCCTCTCAACAGAGCCAAAGGTAAGCATTTTACCCATGACATTTGAGTTTCAATCATTAATTTTGTTAAAGTTTTTTTCAAAGTCTGGTTCACTCTTTCTACTTGGCCTGAACTTTGTGGGTGCCAGGGGGTATGTAATTCCCATTTTATTCCCAAGGCTTGAGTTATTTGTTGTAAGACTTTGGATGTAAAATGTGTTCTTCTATCTGAGTTTATTTTATTAACCATTCCATATCTGGGAATAATTTGTTCCAGAAGGGTTTTGCATACTATGTTAGCTGTAGCTCTAGTAGCAGGAACTGCTTCTACCCAACAAGTTAGGTGGTCTGCTATTACTAATAGGAACTTCCATCTCTGTATTTGAGGAAGTTTAGTGAAATCTACTTGGATACTTTGGAATGGTCGCAGAGCTAACTCACGGCCTCCTAATGTTGTTTTTCTCATTATTTTCCTAGTCACTCTTTGGCAAGTTCTACAGTTCCCAGTTATTTGTTTTGCTACCCCAAAGATTCCAATACACCCATAATTTTTTAGAAAATGATCACACAAGCTAGCTTGAGTACCCCAATGAGTTTTTTGATGCATATCTTCTAATATTCTCTTAGTGAGTGGCTTATTAAGTAACTGTCTCCCATCAGGAAGTTTCCGTTTTCCAGATTGATCTTGTTCTCCCCCTATCTTAAATAATTCTTTTTCTTCTTCTTTACTAAATTTGGGGATTTCCAATTCTCCCCTTTCTGGGGTCAGGATTAACAGAATTGGTTCAGTCCCATTTTCTGCTGCATCTTTGGCTTCTTGGTCTGCTAGGTTATTCCCTCTTATTTCTGGGGTCATCCCTTCTTGGTGTCCTTTGATATGCACTACGGCTATTTCTTCAGGCAATTTTAATGCTTCCAACACTTCTGAAATCAGGCCTTCATGTATCAGTTCTTTCCCCTTTGAATTTAGTAAACCCCTTTCTTCCCAGATCTTTCCAAAGGTATGTACTTTGAATCAGTATAGACGGTCCCCTTTTTGTGTGCTAAATGCTCCAGTGCTCTCTTTAGAGCGTATAATTCACAAGACTGCGCCGACCAATTTGAAGGTAGTTTTCCTTTTTCGATGGCCTGCATATTTATCCCATCGACTAAGGCATATCTTGACATTCTTTTTCCTTGCAAGCATCTGGATGAACCATCCACATATATTCTTTCCTCTTCTAAGAGGGCTTGTTCAGCTAGATCTTCTCGAACTTTTGTTTGGTATTGAGTAATTTCTAAGCAATCATGTGCCAGGTCATCTTTTGGTTCTCCATACAGGAATTGGGCCGGATTGAGGCTTTTGCTTGCTTCTATAGTTAGATCATTACTGTCAATCAGAATTGCTTCATATTTTAATAGCCTGGAGTCTGTTAACCATTTTTCAGCTTTTTGATTTAGCACATTTCGGACCGCATGGGGTGTGTATACAATCAGTTTACTTCCAAAGGTGAGCTTACGGCTCTCCTCCACCAAAATAGCGGTAGCTGCTATGGCTTGAATGCATACTGGCCAGCCACGGCTTACTGGGTCCAATAGTTTAGCTAAATAAGCTATTGGTCTTCTCACCCCTCCCCATTCCTGGACTAATACACCATGAGCTACTCCATTTTCTGCATTCACATATAAATGAAAGGGTTTTTCTAGTGAGGGTAAGCTTAGGGCTGGTACCGAGGCTAGTTTCAACTTCAGTTTTTCTAATTTATTATCATCATCATCTTTGGTCCATTGTATATTGTCTCCCCCTGTTAATTTTTCATATAAAAATTTTACTGCTTGTGTATATCTTTCAATCCATAATCTGCAATATCCCAGTAGCCCCAGCAGTCTCCTAACCTCCTTTTTTGAAGAGGGAGGAGGGAGGGATAAAATCCCTGTAATTGTTTCAGGACTTAGTTGTCAGCTACCTTTGCTTATCAGGTGGCCGAGATATTTTACTTCTGATTCCACAAACTGTAATTTCCTTTTTGATGCCTTTAGTCCCTTTTTCCCAAGAAAATTTAGAAGCTTTATGGTAGCTCCTTTAACTTTCATTTCATCTTCTCCTGATATTAGAAGGTCATCTCCATATTGGATAAATTGTATTCCTGGGGGAGTGGGGAAGGTTTGTAGTATTTCTCCCAAGGCTTGCCCAAATAAATTTGGGGCCTCACAATAGCCCTGTGGCAGTTTAGTCCACCTCAACTGGTTCTTTTTCCCTGTGTTTGGATCTTCCCATTCAAAGGCAAAAATATTTCGGCTTTCCTCTGCCAGTGGGCAGGCCCAAAAGGCATTTTTAAGATCTACCACACTAAACCACTGATGTTGAGGTGGAATTTTGCTTAAAAGAGTGCAGGGATTAGGAACCATAGGGTAGCAGGCCCGTGTTCTTTTGTTTACTTCTCTTAAATCTTGCACTAATTTATAATTTCCATCAGATTTCTTTACTGGGAGAATAGGGCTATTATGAGGGGATTTACAAGGTTCTAGTGTCCCATCCTTTATTAATTCTTCTATCACTGGTTTTAAGCCTTTTCTCCCTTCTAAAGATATAGGGTACTGATGTACACAAATGGGACCTTCTTCTTTTTCAATTGTGACCCTTATGGGGTCAAGATCTAGTCCACCCCTATTCCCTTCCCTAGCCCAAACCTCTCTGTTAATTTTGCTTTCATCTTCTTGGCTAAGTTTAAACACTTTGGCCGTCATTTTCCCTTCTTCTGGTATGACTCCAATCCCCAGTTGGATTTGTAAATCCCTTCCCAATAAATTGCTGCCAGCCTCAGGAGCTAACAAAGCATCCCCTATCCCTATTTTTGTTTCCCCTTCAATAACCACATCTTTAATGACAGAGACCTTAAATCCTTCCCCCTTTGCTCCTGTTACTTTTACCATATCATTACTCCCTTTTGGAATATTCATCACACAAGTCTTTTCTGCCCCAGTGTCAACTATAAATTCCAATACTTCCTCTTCGGGGCCTACTTTTAAAGTTATCAAAGGCTCCAGATGGTATTTATCCCCCCAAAAATAGAGCCCATGATTTCCCTATTTTTCTTCTGTGCGTGTCTCTTGAAATCTTTTCAGATCCCTCCTCAGGTGGGGGCATTCTCTTTGATAATGCCCTTCTTCCTTGCAATAGAAACAGGCATCCCTGGGTTGTTCTTGGAATCTTGATTGTGCTGAGGTTTTATTTTTCTCTTTTCCACCATTTCTGAATCTGGAATGTTTAGGAGTGTTACCTGAGGGCTTTAGATTTTTTTTGGAAGGTACTCTCTCGCATAGTGGCTATCATGATCTTTGCTCCCACTTTGGCTTTTTCTTCATCCCTCCGGACATATATATCTTTTGAGCTTCCCTTACTAGGTCTTGTAATGGTTTCTCATACCAATCTTCTATTTTTTCCAATTTTTTTCTAATATCTGGCCAGGCATGAGTGACAAAGTGAACTCTTAGCAGGGCTTGCCCTGCTAGGGACTCCGGGTCTCTCCCAGAATATTGTTTCATATTCTTTCGGAGCCTCTCCAGCCACTCAGTCGGGGTTTCTTCCTTCCCTTGCTGCCCCTCAAAGGCCTTTCTGACATTTTGTCCTCAGAGTGCCCCCTCTTTTATTCCCTTGATTATCAAATTACAATAATCATTCATATGTCCCCTCCCAGCTTCATCATTTTGGTTCCAGTTAGGAGGTGTAATGGGCATTTTCTGATCCCCGGGTGGACCTTGTTGGTTTTCTTTTCCCCAAATTTTTATTCCAGCAATTCTAATCATTTCTCTTTCTTCTTGGGAGAATATTATTTTCATTATTGATTGCATTTCTTCCCAAGTGAAAATGTTGGGACCTAAGAACTGGTCCAACATTTCAGCTGTACCTATGGGGTCTTCTAATAATCCTTTAATTTCTTTTTTGAAATTCCTAACCTCTGTAGAGGTTAGAGGAGCACTCACAAAGCCGCTTCCCCCTCCTCCCGTAGGTACTTCTCTTAACGGAAAGAAATGAATTTCTCGGCTTCCCTCTGTTTGTTTAGCAATGGAGGGCTTGTTGGGCTGCCTCGGAGCCTTAATGGCACCTCCTGTATTCTGGTATGGTGCTCCTTCGTTAAGAAGAGGGTTGATTTGGGAAGAAAGCACCGAACTCCCCTGGGGAGGAGGGGCAGATTCAAAGTCTGGCGCTGAAGCTGAATATTCTGTGGTGCAGAGGGTGGGGGTGGGGTATGGCAGTGAAGCCAGATATTCCGGAGCACAGGAGGCGGGCACCGGGGCTAAAGCCGGGTTTCTCAAGGCAGGAGAGGTAGGGGCTGAAGCCGGGACGTGTGACCTTTCCCTTGATGCAATTGAGGGTGCTGGGATTCCCGAGATATATGGGAAGGGTGGGATCCCCGGCATGGGCGGGGGCAGGGCTCCCCCCCAGCTCCATTGGGGCGGGAGGGCTGCCGGGGGAAAGGCCCCCGGTGCGGGCGGAGGGGGGGCTGGCGGGGGAAGCCCCGGAGCCAGGGGGAGGAGGGCAGCTTCTGGTGCTGGCGGCGGAGGCAATACTTCTAAAGGGTCTCAGCCTTTTTTCTCTTCTGTTTGCTTTTCCTCTGCGGTTTCTGATATTTTGAAGACTTTGGTTCCCAGAGGTTTTGTAATTCCTGTCCAGCAAGAAGCATATTCTCTCTCCTCAGGGTGAGATGGCTCTTTTGAATTTACAAATACATTTAGAGCCTGGCAAATCCATGCCTCATCAGACCCGTATTTTGGCCAGTACACATGATCAGATCTGATTTCCTTTTTTACCCACTCTTTCATGCAGAATTGAATCATTTTTACTTTCTCTTTTCCTTTTGTAGAAGGATCAGTTTCCCAGTTTGCGAGTTTGACCCCGAGGGGACTGTCTCGGGGTATATCCTCTGGCACCCTTTTATAATTTGAACTTAATTTACTAGGTTGTTGTCCCATTTTTCCAGGAGTTCTCTATTACTCAAAATACCAATTTATCCCCCCCTTTGAAATACTAATTCATTCCTTTAAAACACCAATCTTCACTGCTGTAAAATACTACCCACCCTTTCACAGTACAAAAAACACCAAAAAATTTATTAGAGCCCACCTTCCCCAAAAACAAAGTTAACTTCGAATTACACAGTTTTTCATTCACACATTCACTCTTTTTTAATATTTGTTCACTCACTCATTCCTACTCACAACAGAATAATAAGGTACCTCTTTCAAGTCACTTGTTAGTATCCACCCATGGGTATGATATAATCCTTAGGATTCTGGGTGCTCTTGGATTTCCCTCAACCCAGCATTGCTAGCATCCAAACCCCAACCTCTCTTGGGGTACTTTTAGGCCCTGGGTGCTCTTGGAGTTTTCCTCAACCCAGCATATGGGGGGGTAGCTCCCACTTTGCAACCCCTTCTCTGGGACCCCGTCCCAGTCACCCCCGGAGATTCTTTCACTCCGCTTATCTCTCGCTTTGTCTCCTCGCTGGCCGCTGTTCTCGTGAACAAGACGGAACGGCAGCACTCAGAGACTGCCACACTCGCTTCGCAGATCTGGGGGCAACCAGCCCACGTCTCATTCACACACGCTCATCTCCCGTAACCACCCCCTTTTTCTTTGGACAATACTTCCCAGTCCTGTTTCTTTTCCAGTGTCTGTGGGATTTTTGTCGAGAGCGCTCTCTTTCATTTGCTTTATTTTTGTGTCTTTCTTGTCCTCCGGGTGTTGCCCTGCTGCCACCAAATCACGCCAGAGGATGCTAAGCAAAGGTCCTGCCAACTTGGGCGGGAGGCGCCTTACCCTTGCTTCTTGAATCCTCCCACGCTTTTCAGAGGCGAGGTGTAGCTCCGGGACGAGCCCTTAATTGTGAAAAACGAGGTTCACTCTCCTGTGAGAATTTAAAGGGTTTAATATAAAGACAATAAGAGACACATCAAATAAAGCAACGGGGTAATGGCCGGGTGCCTTGGTGCTCTGCCAAGAGCACACCTGATGCCAGAGGTGAGTCTTTTTTATACCATTTTTACTGTCTGTTCTTTATTCATATTAAAACTTTTCCTGGAGCTGTTCTGCATGGCCACTCCTTGGTTCCGCCTTTTTAGAGCATGCGTAGTCTTCTGCCTTGTGGTTTTATTTCTCTTGATTCTTGGGGTTGGGCCCGCTAGGCAAGAGTCGATGGTAGGGTGGATTTCTTAATTCTCCAGACAGACAGGGCTGATTGCAGCTTTGGGCCTCTTCGTGTCTCCGGGCAGAGTGGTGATAACGGCTCTTGGACTCTCCTGGCCGCCTGTTCTCCGGGCGGAGTAGCCTTTGGGCCCTTTTGCTCCCTAGACAAAGTGTTGATTAGCAGCTTTTCGGGCCTCATCCTCTGTTCGTTTGGAGGTTATCTTACGTGCTCACACTTGCTAACATTCTTGCTAAAAAGAAAACTACATCCACACAGCAAAAAGCATTTCTAACATTATATAATATCTACTTTATACTTTGCGAGAAGCCAATATAATATATGTTTATAACACCTCCATTGGCGACCTCCTTTTCCCTCTGATTCAGCTACCTTGTGGTAGGTGCGATGGTGCTGAAGAAGGGTGGCGGCTTGGCACAGTTGCTGTCACAGGTGGATCTTTGAGTGGCATGTGTGAGGGTAGGAGGGTACGGCACCCATAGCTGAAGGCAAAAAAGGTCAGGGCATGTCATCAGCCGCAGTCGTGCTAAGTTGTTCATCTTTGCAAACTGCTTGCCGAGTTGTTCCTTTCTTAGGTAATGGGGGCTTGTATCAACCAGAACTGCAAATGGTCAGTATTTGCAGAGAAGGTTACTTGGACTGTTGTTGAAGTGAGTGTAGCAGTTTCTATGGCATTCTGCAAAAAAAGTGACAGGTCTCCCTGTGTTCCCCAGTTCTTAACAAAGATGAAGTTAACAAACCCCTGAAAAGAGGTTTTGCAAAACTTCAGGGATATTTTCCTACTAGTACTGTAGAGACAACCATAGTCACCTTGTCTTTCCAAAAGTGAAGGTTCCCTATTTTTGTCCAAGAGCATCAAGTGCTTTTGATCAGCGTTTGTGTGCATGTATTAGCCTCGTTCTTGCTCTTCCTTGGAGAACTTTTACAATACTCACATGATCTGTGTAGGCTGCAGACTGCAGTGGTGAACTTCAAGGCTTCCAGCAGAAGGGAGATGCTGTCCACGTTTTGGATTCTCCTTAGCCTGAACCTTCAATGTCCAATAACGCAGCGTTTGGTGCTTGAGGCACTGACTCTGGCGTGCCCCTGGTCAGAGACAGTCCAGCTGCGTTACCTCCACGCGTCGCTGAAGCGACTTCGGGATCAGGAAAAGAGCTTGCTGGGCTAGCTAGCTGGCTTCTTTGCAGAGGGAAACACGGCAGGAGCCGTTGATGTCGGCTCACGTTAGCTCAGAGACAAAGGAAGAGAGGGGCTGTTCAGGTCTGGCTTCTAACAGGTTTAATGCGATAGGATGAGGATGAGGTCGGATTGATGGGAATCCGCTCCTCGGAGCCTTGTCCTCAGTTTTATAGGGAATTTGAAAACCCCCTGTAACTATTCCTGAAAAGACCTGCCTTGCTAAATTAGTGCCTTTTAAGTCTTGTGTCCCCAGGATAGAACAACAAACTCACAAAGATAACAGCAGTGGATCTACAGGACTTCTGCAGGCCTTCTGGACTGCAGACATCTCTGACCAAAGGCCACAGATGACGTGTACCCTGATCCTGCCGAACGCCCGTCCGCCCTGGACTCAGCTTCAAGGTTTGATTGATACTGGTGCTGATGTAACTATCATCTCCTTCTCTGCGTGGCCTCCCTCATGGCCTTTACCCCCAGTGGGATCGGCCATCACAGGATGAGGATGAACCACACAGAGCTATTGAAGCGAACGGCCTGTGACGGTGAAGGACTCAGAGGGGCACACAGCTACAATTAGACCTTATGTTACTACCACTTCCCTTAACCTTTGGGGACGGGATGTGTTGGCAGCCTGGGGCATACGGATGGGGACAAATTTTTAGCAGGGGTCACTGTGCGCAAAGGTGCACAGTATCCTACACTGCCTTTGCAGTGGTTGATTAACACACCAATCCAAGTCAGACTCTGCTTAGTTAGTTGAATTAAGGGCTGTTATCATGGCTTTTCAACGATTCTCACAGGAACCTTTGAATTTGGTTACTGAAGCCGACTAGCAAAAGCTCGTATACAATTAATCACCTTACGGTACCACAAAATTCAAAGAATCCTGTTCTTCTGAATCACTTTCTCTCATTGCAATCTGCAGGCAAGAGACAACTGCCCTGGGCAAAAGTCTGGGTGTGGAATTTACTCACTAACCAGTGGGAAGGCCTGCGGGAACTTATGGTTTGGGGTCGTGGCTATGCTTGCGTTTCTACAGATACTGGGGTACGGTGGCTAGCTGCAAAATGTGTTCGCCCTGCCCTACGGCACCAGAGGCAGAACAGGCAACCTCCAAATGATGACCAGAACACCAACCATCCAAGTGGCCACCAGAATGTAGATCATCAGCCATCAGACTCTTCTGATGATGACCAAGATGTTGACCATCAGGCAGATGGTCCTTCTACAAGCAGAGACTGGGATGGTCCTTCCACAAGCAGAGACTGAACTTTAAATTTCTTGTTATGGAGTCAGATCGTTAAAGCCTTAAGGACATATTTAGAATTAATAACTGATGTAAATTTCTATTTAGGATTAATAGTGGAGTTGTTATCTTATCAAACAAAAAGGGGGAATTGTAGATACCAAAATGCTGCTAGCGAGGATTTTCTTGCTATTTTCTAAGTCTGTGAGAGACTTTTCTCTCTCACAGAAGAGGTAGCAGAGTATGTAAACAACCAAGCCACCTGCAACCTTGAAAAGTCTGGTTTATGGTCTAGTAGAAAAATATTTTGACAATGGATGGTTTAGGATTTTAGCCAATCACCCCAAGGGGGGGGGCTGATCCTTTGTCCAATTAGACTATGAAGAAAAAAGTCTGTAAAAGAGTTTGTGAAATAATTAAATGAATAAATCTTGGTGCACAATTCCTGCCTGCTGGATCTTCTCTCCTCCTCCTCCCTATGGCTGCGGGACACAGTGATACACCCTAGGGCCCAGGCCTGCGGTAATAGACCACAATTACAAGTGAACTGCAACACAAGCAGCTAACACATTCCTCCTGTGATAAATGAGTGAACGATAAATTTTGTCTTTCGCATCTATCACTTTAACATTTAGAAGTGAGAATGTACTATGTAGAAATAGTGTTAAGGTAAAATATAGGTAAGTAAAAACAAGACTAGAGTAAATTGTAACTTCGAATGAGTGGTAACATGTTGGGAAACGTAGGAAGAAACACATGATAATAAATGTCCTTTCAGTTGAGAAATTACAGAGGTGGAAACCAAGACATCTTCAAGAAACAAAGAAGATAAACCGCATGCATCCCAGGAAGTCTGTTATCTCATCAAAACTCACACCTCCCAAAGAACCCATCAACTACAAATTAGGTTGGAGACTGAGGAGGCACCGGAGGGGGGTGCCTGCCTTCAATTCTGGAGCTACTCAGAGGACCGAGGTGGCAGTGTGCTGGCGTGTGCTGGCGCAAGGGGGCAGAGACGGAGGGGGGAAAGTTGAGTGAAGTGTAAATGACTTTCTGGGCTTAAGGACTATGTTTAAAGAAGTACTAAAGTTCACAGTAAAATGAATGGAGCCACGCCTCTAGCAATATTGCTAAGTGCTCCTGCACTGTGATATGCCTTTGTTCTACTAATAAATGCTCAATATTATGCTGCTGAAAATTCCGCTTGGGAATTCATCTTTCTCACTTCTTCCCTTAAAATCAGTTCTAAGAATTTAGTGTGAAATACATTTAGGCTTGGTCCACATTATTTTTAGTTCAAATAAACACATCTAAATTTTTTCCATCTTTCCCATTAAAGGATTTTGGTTTTGGCTCATTCTTTCAGCATTTTGCCAGCAATCTGCTCAATGCTCTTTCCTTAGGAATGAAAGCTGTAGCCTGATATTACAAAGTGTTTGGTGAAACCTTTACCATGACTCTCAAGTCGCAACATGCCAGATAATCACTGGTTTTCAAAGCTGCTTGAAGATAGAAGGAAAGCGTCAAAGGTTTATGCATGAATCAGCATCCCCTTGTCACAACGTCATGCTGCAGTGATCCTTGCAGAGCTCTAAGACTGGATTTAAAGGAGAAAAGCTCAATACTGGCTCCTGAGCCAGCAGGATGAAACATCCAAGATTGTACATATATTACTTCTGTGCTAAAACTACTGTATGAAAACGTCTTACCATTATGGCAGTTTTATAGTACTCCATAGGAGACATCTCTTTAAATGACTCTAATATCCTTTCAGTGCTAAAATTGAGAAGGGGGTTGATCCATAGTTAACTCATGTAAACACGAGTGAACTACTAAGAGACAGCAAATGTTAATCACAAAACCTAAGCAGCAGGATTCGCCTTAATCTTGTCAAGATAAGAGGAACAGGATCTTTTGAAAACCGGCACAGAGATCGCTGCATCAGCCACCGAAGAACTGTGCATGCTCCAGAAAGAAAGGTAAAAAGTGCATTGTGACAAAGACTACTGATCTTCATCAGAAAGACCCTCGAGGAAGAAGAGGAGCCTTCCTCAGTGCGCCCATCAGCGTACACAGCGCATGCATGGCACGTATGCTAATGATATTAATGACTTCCGAGAAGTAATTTCTAGAACCACTCCTATCCCAAGAATTGTGATGAATGTTCATAAATTTTACACATAATGCTGGACTGTATGGAGTGCTCTGTGTGTGTGTGTTAGGAGGAGTGATCCCCCATGCACCCAGCGCCGAATAAAGCAAATACCCGCTTCTCTGACTCTGAAGCATCTCTAGGCCTGGTTTTGGGCAATTCAAAATAGGTGAATACACATTACAACTACAGCTGAAGTTGTTGCGTAGGCAGATTGAAGAGGAAAGGATTTCATCTTCATCACTCTCCTTCTTTCTTGTTTTGACAGAATTAAGAACTTGTAAAAAATCTGATATCACTGATGCTCACCACTCTTCCAATTAGACTACGCTCACTTAGGCAACGAAGTCCAGAGCTTCGGATATCTCCCGCTTCTGCCCTAGGAATTGCTTCCAGTGCTGTACCTTTGCTCCAGCTGCGAAACCAAACCAGCAGAACCAAGGAAGTTCTCTCTGAATGAACCATTGCTCTTGAAGGCTACAACGGTAGTCATGGCAGTGAACACTGCTCTTCACTGGGCCATTCCTCTGAAAAAAAACCATGCACCACCTCTCAACCTAAACCGTTAAGCCTCCTGCTGATGCTGACTGACAAAGCGTCCAACTGCACTTAGATTCCAACAGCTACTTCCAATGACCTGTCAACAGAGCTTTGCAGACTTGCAACAGAGCAACAAACTAAAGGGGCTATGTTTCATGGCTGTTTTTCAAACATCATTGACTTATGTCCCTTTGCCAGCTTAAGTGAAGGTGGCCCATCCACCTTGGTCAAAATCAGCAGAATTTTGGCCCAATTTGTTGTTACGCAACACATCATGACACAATCTCTTGGTGTTGATGCAAAATTCCCACTGAAGTGCATGTCGTTACATGACTTAAGGCTACCTACTCACAGAGTGTCCACTCCACTGCCACACCCATTTTCTGGCCACCTTGAAATGACTGAGCTGTCTTACTGTTCCCAACATTCCTCAGGGGTACGTGACCACCATAGCCTCCCTTCTGAAGTTTAGGAACCTAAGTAGTACTAGCAATAGCAGTTTATCCAAAATCCATTTGCTCCATCAACAAACTCCGAGCAAGCGCTGAGAATTAGTTTCAAGACTTCTACATATATTTACAGGGAGCTTTTTGTTTGCTTGTTTGTTTTTAAAGCAGATGGAGTAGTGCGATGTTTCCCTGAGGCTACCAGGGCTGCGAGGCAGGCAGGCAGAGCCCTGGCATGGGTGGCACAGGGGACCCCGGGCGCTGACGGCTGCCACCAGCGCAGGCCAGCTCGGAACTGGCAGGCAGGGCTGCACCCCGCGTCTGCCACAACAGCTGCAGCTTCTGCAGCCTGAAACACAGCTGGCTCAGGGGTTCAAATTAAGAGCCAAAACCTTTTGCTGCTCAATTTGGGGCAGAGAAAGGTCATCACTTCTAGCATGGCATAAGCCTGCCACTACATTTCTGTGAAGGAAAATCACCTTGTTAGAGTGAAACTCCTGAGTAAAATACTGAAGCGCTTTCAGATTCGTATTATCTGACATTTCTGTGACCTTCTTTTATACCTGCATTGTTTCCTACTGCTGGTTTTGGGCACAAGTTCTGTGTACACTATTCTGGAAACAAAAAAATAACCCAAAACCAACACCCACTCCTCCCCCACCATCACTCCTTCCCCAGCCCCAAGCCTAACAAAACCAGCCTGCAGAATGTGCAGGATTTCAAATGAGAACAAGCATAGATGGGACATCAAAAGATGGATTCTCCTTAGACATTTGTGCATGCAGTGCTCTGCAATCAACTCCTAAATTCTACTCCTGGTACACCAAATATTTGTCTTGGGAACTCCTTGTTCTCCATTCCAACCCTTCTGAGAGGGTAATCGAGGAGTTACTCTACATATTTTAAGCACATGTTGCACTAGTCAAATCCAATGCACAGCATTACTTGACTAACTGAGGCGGTGGCAAGGTCAATTAAGACCTGTTCATGTCTTAATTTGGAGCTCTTCCAACTGCTTGAAAAGTGAAGCCTTGGACGTTGAAGGTTCAGACTAAGGAGAATCCAAAATGTGGATAGCATGTCCCTTCTGCTGGAAGCCTTGAAGTTCACCACTGCAGTCTGCAGCCTACACAGATCATGTGAGTATTGTAAAAGTTCTCCAAGGAAGAGCAAGAATGAGGCTAATGCATGCACACAAACGCTGATCAAAAGCACTTGATGCTCTTGGACAAAAATAGGGAACCTTCACTTTTGGAAAGACAAGGTGACTATGGTTGTCTCTACAGTACTAGTAGGAAAATATCCCTGAAGTTTTGCAAAACCTCTTTTCAGGGGTTTGTTAACTTCATCTTTGTTAAGAACTGGGGAACACAGGGAGACCTGTCACTTTTTTTGCAGAATGCCATAGAAACTGCTACACTCACTTCAACAACAGTCCAAGTAACCTTCTCTGCAAATACTGACCATTTGCAGTTCTGGTTGATACAAGCCCCCATTACCTAAGAAAGGAACAACTCGGCAAGCAGTTTGCAAAGATGAACAACTTAGCACGACTGCGGCTGATGACATGCCCTGACCTTTTTTGCCTTCAGCTATGGGTGCCGTACCCTCCTACCCTCACACATGCCACTCAAAGCTCCTTGCGTGGAGCTCTCGCACCACCTATGACAGCAACTGTGCCAAGCCGCCACCCTTCTTCAGCACCATCGCACCTACCACAAGGTAGCTGAATCAGAGGGAAAAGGAGGTCGCCAATGGAGGGAAGTTGTACCCCCTGACAGCTAAGCTCCAACTACGGTGTCGCTTATGTCCTTCCCAGGACGGGCGGGAAAACGCCTCGGCGCAGCGCAGCGCTGGCCGGGAGCGGCCGGCACGGCACCGAGCGCGCTCCCCACTTCCCTCCCGCCCGCGCCGCTGCGGAGACCCCGGGTTCGCCGGAATCGGCCACATGCTGCACGGAGGGCAGCGCGGCAAAGGCGGCCTCCCCTCGTCGCCCGGGGAAGGCCGGCCTCGGATCCCCGCTCTCTCCACCGGCACGGGCAGTGCCAGCAGCCTCTCGCTGTGGCCGCCGCTGGCCGAAAGCCTCGCCGCGCACCGCCCGGCCGGCCCCGCCGCTCCGCGGGGTCACACGGCACCTGCCGTGGGCGGCCGCCGAGCGACAGGAAGCAGAAGCGCTCACCGCCGCGCCGCTCGCCGCCCCGCCCGGGCGCTCCTCTCCTCGCGCTACCACGATGGCGCCGGCCCGCCCCGCCTTCCCCGTCGCCTGCGGCGCAACGCGGCTGCTCCGAGCCACGCAGCACGCGTGCGGCCGGGCCCTGCCGAGCTGCCAGCGGAGCCGGGGCACAGCCCGGGCGGGAGAGCTTCCGGCGAGGCTGGGCGGGCGGCGAGCGCGGCCGAGCGTGAGCGCGCCAGGCGGGCGGCGGGCGGCGGCGCGATGGAGAGCTAGATGGAGGCGGCAGCACCGCGCGGCATAAACTAGCTGATCGTCCGGCAGCCGCCCGCTCCGCAGCCCCTCGGCTGCAGACGAGAAGGGCCCCAGCCCTGGCCGCGCCGGTGGCGAGGCGGCTCCGCAGCCCGCGGGCAGCCCTGGCGGGGCAGGGGAGCACTGCGGGCAGCCCCGGGGCCGCGCAGCCGTCTGCAACGCGCGGTGGGAGCCGCTGGGAACTATTTTACACGTTCCGGGGGGCTGGAGAGGAGCACGGAGACCACGCGGCAGGTCGCTGCCGTTAGGGAAAATTAATCCACGATGCCTGAGGTTTATATCCGAAAAGGAGACAGAGGAGTCCTGCAACATTCTTCCACTACAGGGAGAGTCCATGGGGCTTTTCCCATGGCGTCTGTCAAACGGTTGCGGGATGCAGCCCCCTTTTGATGCCAAGTTCCCGGCCACAGCACCCTCTTCCTTTTCCCCACTGGCTGAGGTATTCGGGAGATACAGACTTCCGGAACTGCCTACTCTATGCGCCCCCCTCTAATATGCACCCCCCTCTTGGCATTGAGAAGAAAGAAAAGAACCCCATTCCTAATGCTCTTAAGTCTTTGTTGCCTTGCTCTAGGTTCAGGAATTTAACACGGCCTTGATTAATCAACAGTCTCTGATGATTAGTAACAGTTCTAGAGAACTCCTAGTTTCTTCTGTTACTTCACTAGCCATAACTTCCTAGCCTTGTCTACAGGCCGATTCACACGGTCTCTTTGTAAAGACTCATCCATCTCATTCCTTTTAATCCCTCCTCTTTTTATTTGCTCTGTATTTGTCTTTACAAACCTTAATTACCATGGATTTAATTTTTTCTTCTGGAGTCTTCTTGGGTTTTGCTATTATTTGCAGTGACATCCTTTTCTGTCCTTTTGTAGTCATTTCTGGATCAGGTAGGCATGGCTGCTAGCGGCATCCCCTTGAGCACCTGCTGAAAGAGCTGCCGCCAGCATGGTGTCACACATGGTAAAAAGATGAGAGTTGCTATAGCATGTAAGAGGAGGAATCGTATTCATTTAGCCCAGAGCTGGCCAGTTAACCATGAAAACATGTCCCATCCCCATCCTTTCAACATTTGGACAGGTCCACGAGCTGACGTTATTTCCTTTGTTATTTGTTTGACCACTTTTCCGCTGTCATCTGCTTGCAAACAGCAGCTCGAGTCATTTAATTTCCCACAAACTCCTCCTTCTTCTGCCAACAGATAATCTAATACCATCCAATGTTGAAATACCGCTTTCCTCATTTAAGTGGGTTGCTCAGCAAAAAGGTCAAGCGCTGTGGCTGGCTGGTTGGTAATTATTTCCGAGACAGCTTGTAACCTAATTATCTCCTTCAAATGATAAATGGGTTCCCAGGCATCTGGGATTAATTCCTTAGGTTTCCAAGGGGCTGGTCCATCGTGTTGGGTAACTTGTTCTGTTGGCCGTTCATCATTTCCCCGTTTTGGGGTGCTCCCTCCAGCCAGGGCTGCATCAGCTGACTGCTTTTCTCTAATTAAATCATCACAGATTTTGATTCCTAAGCGATTTCCCAGAACTTGTAGTAGCAAAAAGAACAACAGTCTACTAAATATACCATATCCCTGACCAGTTTGGAGGTAACCTGAGCTAAGCATGTTGGCCACAAATCCAATACTGTCCTTTCAAAGCCCGTGTTCCATTAGCAAAGGAACCTACCCATGGTCATCAATTGGTGGCTCAAAATACAGCAGGATTCCCGGGCCTAACGGTCCTCCAACAAGAGTTGCCCCACCATAAGGGTCCCAGCATTTGCATTTCCAAGCTCCCGCACAGGGTTCCCACCTACATTTACATCTGCAAGCTGCTTGGTTGGATTTGGAGCAGAACTCACTAAAAGGCTTTGAGTTCCAATCCGGTGTGGCCATTCCCACTGATAATCACAAACAACATGTCTTCTACTTGTGGAATTTTTGTGGGGACTGCTCAAAAACAGGTGGTCAAAAAAACCCCTTGTCCCTCCCCATTGCTTTACAGGCTTCCAAATATTTTTGGTAAGTGTGATAAGAACGCCTTACGCAGCTACTGTTAGTGAGCCGAACAGGTATTTGATTGCATTTGCCTTGATATTTGGAACAATTGGAAGGAGGGCAATTGGGGGTCCAAACCCAGTTGTTCAAGCCCAGAGGGAAAGTCAATTGACAATTGCCTTTTCCTACATAGACACGCCCTATCCTATTAGGCAATGTAGTGGTTTGGTCTAAAATACTCATTACTGTTTATCTTCTGTGAGATAAGAATTAGGAGAAATGCAAAGCAGGCACCAACTTGAATGAATATAAAGAAGTTTATTAACAGACCTAAAAGAAGAAAAGAAAAGAAAAAAAAAATTATACCACCTTTAGAACTCTCCTCCTCCCCCCACCTTCCTCCCGTCTCCCACTGACAATGTAAAGACAACCCTTAAGATGTTCAGTCTGTTTACCACTTCCATAATAACCTGGTTCAGTCCATTTAGAAAGAGAAGTCTCTTTTTGCTCATGCTATGAAAACAGTATCACACCGAGACAGCCACCCACTTCCAAATATTGTTCAGTCCATTTAGGAAGAGGAGTCTCTCTGCTTGCGATGTGAGTCCCTTCCCCCGACTTGCAGCTTTTCCCGCAACTGCTTTCGAGGGTCCACTCTTGAAAGTTTTCTGGGGTACAATTTTAAGGTTGAGCTGTTCAGAAACAAAAAAAACAGAGGCCCTTCTCCTTCCCTGGGAGCAAAGGGTCATCTTCATCTTTAAGACTATCTCTGGAAGCATCTCTAGGAATTGAGGTTTTTCTCCTTTCCTCTTTGGAGCAAAAAGTCCTCATCTGGTTCATCTGGTTCATCTCTCTCTGTCCAAACTTCTCATGAAATTACAGCTGCGTCAGCATCTGCCTATCTCAGCGCAGGTGCTTCTGCTTATGAGTTGAACACTCCACCCCCCATATCTTCATGAAATTACAACAGGATACTCTGATATATCATAGCTTCACAACAGACTTTCAGCTTTAAGCATCTCCTCTCTCTCTTCCCTCAGGTTTTCAGCTCTTCACAGCAATAAAAGGGTTAATCTCACCTCGGCCTTACAGCTGGAATGTGGCTTATCGCAGTTGGCCACCTGACCTCTGCCGGACAGAGGTGCCGCTTTGCTGAATCTCGGCCGCAGTGGAGGGGGGGTTCTGAGCCGCTCCGGCTGCCCACGGCAAGGCAGTGGGGGGGGGGGTTCCATGGCTGGAACAGGCCCATGGCTCCAGGCTGGCCGTGGCCCGGCCCGGCCTGGCCCAAGCAGGGCCTGGCCGGGCCTGCTGGCCCCTGCACGGGGCCTGCAGCCACCTGTCCCAGCGCCGGAAACGAGAGAGAGCTTGGGGGGGAGTTTGTCTATTCTTAAGTGTGTATCACAGAGGCGGTCACAACTTTAAGTGGCTTAAAGAATTGTCCATATTCAAACTGGCCAGCTGATAGGTTCTATCAGGTCCCAGAGGAAGCTGTAAGCACCCCTTAGCAAGGATATCCCTTCCGGGACTATGCTTGCTAACCTATGACAGGCAATAAGTGCCTGTTGGAGAAGAATGAAGTGGCCATGAACTTCCTTCTTTGGCCCCAAATCCCATCCCACTGTGGCCCTCACATTGACCCACCATTTAGGTTCAGCTGGGCTAGCCAACTATGGCCACTCTTCAGATCCTCCTGGCCCTCCACAGAGCCAGCAATTGCTAAGGTTAAAAACTTTTGCTACTTCTTCTCCTAAGGCTGCAAATTGATTCTCCCACTCCTGGCCTAAACTCAGCTGACCATATCAAAGTAGAATTAGTAAGGAAAATGTTTTAATAGTGTCATCTAATTAGCTAGTCTAATTTTCCCGTTGTCTTCTGCAGCACCTGTGGCAATTGAAGACACAGAAACCACTTAACGTAACAAAATGGCCACAAGTATTAGCCCCCAAGTGAGTGGAGATTCTAGAGGAGGGATGCCTATACAGTCTATTTCAGCAGACGGTCTGAAGGTAGGACTGCGGGGCTTCTTCCGATGTCGAAGCACTGCCTACTGCTCCGGCCCACTCCTGCAGAGTGTCAGTCACGGCCTCCCGGCCTTCTCCTCCAGCTGAGATGTGCAAATCTCCGAGGCTTCAGAGACCTTGACCCGAGAGTGACGGGTTCACCTGTGTTCAGCTTACTTGACGGCTGTTTTCTGTCGTCAGTGACACTTGGAATGGGCCACGCCATTTCACCAGCACTGGCGCTTCTTTCTACTCCTTAATTAGGACTCAATCTCCTGGTTGGATGTTAAAAGCAGCAAAGTCCAAAGGCCGGGCTTGCACCAGCTGAGTTTCCTGTTGAAGGGGTTTCACAAGAAGCAGGATCCTGGCCACAGATGGTTTTAAAAATGCATCACTTGCCTCTACCCCCCCCCACTGGGTGGAGACTTACCAGGGCAATTGCAAACAACGATTGAAAGGGAGATAACTGAATCTCTCTTCTGGCTTGGGCCCTCATTCTCACCAAAGCCAATGTCCAAAGCCCTACCCATGGCATCTTGGTTTCTATTACCAGCTTCAAAAGGTGTTTATTTCTCTCTTCATTGTTTTCTACCCGAGCCGAGCTCTGGGGGTGCCAGGGCCTATGGAGGTTCCATTGTGTTCCTAAAGAAGCCAAAACCCCTTGAAGGATCTTTCCTGCAAAATGAGTTCCCCTATCTGAATCTATTGCTTCTACAATGCTGTATCTTGGAATGATTTGTTCCAAAAATGCCTTAAGAACTGATCCTGTCATTACTGAAGTAGTTGGAAATACTTCTGGCCACCTTGCTAGCTGACATACGATTACCAGAAGATATTAAGCCTTGCCACTTGGGGCATCTCCGGAAAATCCACCTGGCATCTTTGGAAGGGCCATGCAGCCCAAGGCCTCCCTCCTCTAGCAAGTTACTTTGTAACTTGGCTGTTGGCTTTAGCACAGATCAAGCAACCTTCAACAGCTCCTTTTGCCAGTCTAAAAAGACCCCCAGCAACATACATCATGAGATAGGCTTCTGCCAATCCTCAGGAAGTGCAAGAACTCTCTTAATGGAGTTGCTTTAATATTGGTAGGGCCAAAGGTTCTGGTATCTCTTGTTTGCCATCCCTTGGAAACCAATTCTTGCCTTTTTTCTCTGCCACACGACTTTTAACTGTATGTCAAACTGCTGCGGTAGAAAAGACAGCTTCCTGGGCAGTGATGGAGTCACGGGGAGCAAAGGGGGCATCTTGGAGAGTTCTGGCAGAAGTGTGGCTTTCTGAGTTTCTTCATCCACCAAAAAGGAGACAGAGGAGTCCTGTAACATTCTTCAACTCCAGGGAGAGGCCATGGGGCTTTTGCCATGGAGTCTCTCAAATGATTGCGGGATGCAGCTCCCTTCTGATGCTAAGTTCCTGGCAACAGCACCCTCTGAGGTACTCGGGAATTACAGACTTCCGGAACTGCCTACTCTATGCCCCCCTCTAATATGCACTCCCCTTTTGGAATGGAAAAGGAAGAAAACCAAACTATTCCTAATGCTAGGAAGTCTTTGCTGCCTTGCTCTAGGTTCAGGAATTTAGCAGGGCCTTGGCTGAGCAACAGTCTCTGTTGATTAGTAACAGTTTCTAGAACGAATACTTTCTTCTGTTACTTCCCCCCCTGTAAATTCCTAGCCTTGTCTAAGGAGAGATTCACACGGTCTCTTTGTAAAGACACATCTATCTTACTCCTTTCACGCCCACACCTTCCTTGCGGTGGAACGGCTCTCCCCGGCACAGCACCTGGCACAAAACCCCCGTATACGCACACACACACCTGCACTTACCCTGCACTCCACTGCACACACACACACACACACACACCTCCCGCACACTAACACCCCCTCCACATCCCCACCATGCTACTTGCAGTGGCCCCGCCCCTGCCATCCCCACCGGCTGGCAGCACCCACTCCTCGCATGCTTCCCCATGCCTTGCATTTCCTTGCTGCCCCCTCTGTAGCCTTCCCTCAACCTGCCTTTTCTCCCCTGCCTTGCACTGACTTGCTCACCCATCCCCCACCTGACTTCCTTTCACATTCGTCTAGGTCTGGCCTCACCTTTCCTTTTCCTTCTAGGACCCTCATTGCCTTGCCTCGCCTCGCAAAGCCACCACTTGCCTTGCCTTGCCCTTGAACCCCTCCCTTGCCTTGCATGACCTTGCTCACCCCTCCCCCACCTGGAATTCAACACCCCTTTTCAATGACATTTCTGGGCCTTGCCCTGCCCTTTCTGCTCCTCCGAGGAATCTCAAAGCTCTCAAGCATCTCCGGTGTTTCAGGATCCCATGAGAGGAAGACCAGGGGAGGACGCATGTTGCCACACTCATCTCTGTGGGCAGCCTTTGTCTGGGAGCAATCCTTGCATGTCTTGAACCTTGGAGGGGCAATTCACATTTTGCCCTTGAGCTCGGGGACCAGAAAGAGAGTTCTTTTGCATACAAGGGAAGGCAGGTAGCTCAAGTCTTTTAGGTACAGAGGAGAGATGACCCACGCGGGATCAAGGCCACACAGAGCACTTGGTCCTGGCCACTTTTGTGCACCAGCAGTCCTTGAATGTACTTCTCACCTGCCTTGCCTGGCCTTGCCTTGGCAACACAACACTTGCCTTGCCTTGCCCTGCTAGCCCTCTGTAGCCTTGCATTCCTTTGCAGGGCCCTGCCCCGCACATGACCTGCCTACTGTTTTCCTCCAGGGCCTTGGCTTGCTGAGCCCTTCCTGTTTCTGCCTGGCCTTCCCATCAGTGGCCCTTCCTTCCTACAGCCAGCCTTGCCTCTAACTTCTGGGCCTTCTCTTGCCTACCAGTCCATTTGCTTTCCCCTCACTGCTCTGGCCTTGCCTACCTCTCCCTTGACTTGCCCACAATTGCCTGCACTCGGTTTGCAGCGCCTTGCCTGCATGGAAGGCAAGGGAAAGAGTGGTAGGCCGGGCAAAGCAAAGCCAGCAAGTTGTAGGCAGTGCGAGGCAAGGCAGACGCAGGCAAAGGAAGCAGAGCAAGGGTACCTTAAGAAGAACTAGACAAGGCAAGGCCAAGAGACTCGGAGTGCCTTTCCTTGGGAAGGCAAGGACATAGTGCCAGTGTTGCTGGAGCAGATGTTAAGGTACTGTGGGGAGGAATAGTCCAGCAAGACATTTCTCTTCTGGCCCCTGTGCGTGTAGGGGCAATTGTTGGACATATTCAATACTGGAGGCGGATCAGTCGCTGGATGTGTTGTATTTTGGAGGAAGGGATGCCGTTTCTTTGGAGATGGGCTTGTAGTTGCTCTCTTTGGCAAGGAAGGCAGGTTTGGATGTGCACATCAGGTACTCCTAGGGATTTTAAAGGCTTTTCCCAACAGGCAGAGCTCTCTCTGGGTTCGAGCTGTTGAGCTGTCAGTGGGAATGCAAAGGCCAAGCTCTTAAGCTATTTGTCCTGGTGCCTTCAGTGTGTGAGCAGTCCCTGGTGCCGTTGCCTTTGGATCCTGACTCTGGGAGAGGGAAGGCTTAGGATGGTACCTAGAGCTGAGAAGGAGAGTGCTGAGAACAGCGTGTGTGCTGCTAGTTTGAGGGGTGCAGGTGAAGTTGTAGGCAGCAAGATCTTCCTCAGCTGGCACTGTTTTGAGCCCTGTTTTTGCCAGATGGTTTCAAGTTGGTGGGTGGAATCTGCGAGAGGGAAAAGATTTGTATGGGCCAAAGAGGTGTGGTGTAAAGAAGAGTGTGCTCTTGGAAGGGGAAGATGAGGGCAACCTTTTTGTCCTGACACCGTTGATTTGAGTGCAGGGCCGTTTGCAAGTTGCCTCTGTCTGCCCTTGGGGTGGTTTCGAGCTGGGCCAGGTGCTTGGCCTTCTTTTGCAAGTCTGCAGCGCCGTCGTGTGGTTGTTTCCATGAGCGCTGACAGTGCCCGGCAAAAAGCTCTTGGCTGGCGCGGCCCCAGTCGTGTGGAAGCAGTTGGTGGAAGAGCTCTGCTGTGCATCCTGCCTCTTGGAGACATAAAAGGATGTAACCCTGCGCGTAGCGGGGAAGCAAGACGAATCTTTTCATTGTTGGCTGAGCAGTTTCCAAGCGGCAAAAGTAAAGGCAGTTTCAGCACGGCCTCTTTCTTTCAGAACCTTTTCTGTGCCATCATGAACATGCTCAACATGCCACTCGCACCCGCTGAACTGCATCAAAGGCCCTGGAGATAGGCACTTTCTTTCAAGCTCTCTGTAGCATCCTACCCTCCACCTCTGGCGGATCCCAAAGCCCTTCCAAACATCCAGCAGCTGCACGCAGAGAACAAGTGCTAGAACAAGGCGTTGGCCTTCCTAGTCCTTTTAAAGTCTGTGAATTAGGCGAAACATTCCAGTGAGCAGCACTTTCCTTCGCAACTATATCTAGAGCATCATCACATTCTCTCCAAGTGGGTAAGTCCACCCTTGCAGCGCAGCGTTTGCAGCCACAGTTCGGACTGAGAGATAGGCCAGGTGAGAAAGCATTTCTTGACTATCCCTCTTCTCTGGAAGACTTGATACTCGCAGCGCAACCACGTCCACACACCTTCAGTGTGGCCAGGTTCAAGCAGCTAGAGCTCCCAGAGATGGGAGAGTCAGGAGAGAAGACGTTCCAAAAGTACAGTGTACTTACAGCAGCATTAAAACTGTGCACAGCAGTCTGCAGCACTGTAGACTGCGGCTTCTCCGACAGACTAGCCATCCCATTGTTGCCTCTCGCAGCCTGCTTGCTAGCTGCTCTCCTGAAGAAAAGAACTAGAAGAAAAAGCCAATGCTGGGCTGCACCTTCCCCTTGCCTTACGTAAAGCCACCTAAACTCCCCGCTGCACTCTCTACTTCCCCTCTCCTTGGAAGCGACCACTGTGTTTGCTGCATCTCGAAGCCTAAAGTTAAGCGCCAAAGTTTCCAAGGATGGTTGGAAGAGGGATAAGTAGTAGCACAAGGAAGTAGTTGTCGTTGAACTTCCTCCTTCTCAATGCTAACGTGAATTGGGCAGGCAGGCGAGTGCTAGCCACGCTCCTTTCTCAGTTTGTACGCTGCGGACACGAGTCCGGTGCTCTGCGCCTTCGTTCGGCCTCTTTAGTACCCATGTCGCTCTTTCATTCAGCCGGAGTCGAAGCGTCGTCTACTTCTCGCCCAGAGAGCACGGTGCCGGCAGCGAAATGCCCCAGCCGACTGCTTCTGCCGACACACGCCTGGTCTATGCACTTTCCCTCGCAGCGACATACAGCAGCACTTTCGGTCTTTCTTGTCGTCCAAATGTAAAGGGAAAGATTCTCTGCTATGTCCCGCCCAGAGAACAGTTTTAGGTCAACCAGCACGCCCAGAGCTTGCCCTCGACGCGTGGAAACTTGTGTTTGCACCACATTCAAGTGGTAGCCGTCTTTCCTTTACAGGCTGCAGAACGCCGTCAGATCCCGGTGCTCTCTGCACCTGCCTTCTCAGTTCCAATACCGCCGCGCACAATACAGCTTTGCAGGAAGCAAACACGCGGATAGTCATGTCACTCAGAAGAACGTGCCAGGACGAAAAGATGTTCTTCCTTTCTCCTCGTCGCCCATATTGTGGTGCTGTATTAAAAGCCTTGGCCAGCGAAAGGCTAATCCAGCAAGTGTTTCTCACCTGATGCATTTCGCTGAGGGAGAGCTGAGGAAAATCCTTGCACAGCACACTGCGGATGCGTGCAGTACACATGCTGAAGAGAGCCACAGCTAAAAGCCATCGCTGGGCTTCAGTTCTGTCCAGACGGCAGAAGGCGAAGAACGAAGCAGCTGGGCACCGCGTTAACGTACTCAGTGGACCGAATTTCAAATGTCCAGCCAAAAGCTGCTTCATAAGCAGATTCAGCTGAGAATGCTCTGGATGATTCACAAAGTAAGGCGTAGCCGTTGCACTCTATCACACTATCAGGCCAGAAGAAGTTTCTTACACCTTCAATGCTGCAGAGTCCATGCAGCTGGAGCACACGCAGTAGGACGCGTCCAGATAGACGGCGTTCTTCAAGTACCCCCCTCCTCCAAGCAGCCTTGAAACTGAGCACAACACACTGCGGCTCGGGAGCTTCCTTCTCAGATAGACGTGCCGTCACGTTATTCACTCTCGCAGCTCCGTTGCCCACTAGCAGCAGGTGCTACCAAAGCAAAATGCTCCAGAAGTAAAAAGCACTGCTGAGCAAACCTTTTCCTTTGCCTCACGTAAAGCACTGTAAACTGTCCGCTGCACTCTTTATTTCCATTCTCCGCTGCATCTACCACTGTCATCTCTGCATCTCGAAGCATAAAGCTCGGCACAATTCTTCCCAGGGAAAGCTGGAAGAGAAATAGGTAGCAGCACAAGTAGCTGCAAGTGGAACTTTTGTTTTCAACTGCTAACGTGAATCCGCAAAGAAGCGAGCGGCAGCCACGCTTCTTCTTGCAGCCTGTGCGATGCGCACACCAGCTCGGTGCTCTGCGCCCTCATTCGTATGCTCTTCGTACCATGTCGCGCTTTTCATTCTGCCGGAGTCGAAGCGTCGTCTACTTCTCGCCCGGAGAGCACGGTGCCGGAAGAGAAATGCCCCAGCCGACTGCCCTTCCGAAACACACCAGGGCTATGCACTTTTCTCGCAGCGACATACAGCAGCACTTTCGGTCTTTTCTTGTCGTCCAAATGTAAAGGGAAAGATTCTCAGCAATGTCGGGCACAGAGAACAGTTTTAGGTCAACAAGCACGCCCAGAGCTTGCCCGCGACTCGTGGAAACTTGTGTTTGCACACATTCCAGTGGCAGCCCTCTTTCCTTTACAGCCTGCAGAGCGCCGTCAGATCGCGGTGCTCTCTGCACCTGCCTTCTCCCTTTCAAGTACCACTGCGCACAATATAGCCTTGCAGGAAGCAATGACGCGGATAGTCGTCTCGCAGAGAAGAACGTGCAAAGACGAAAAGATGTTCTTCTTTGCTCCTCCTCGTCGCCCAGATTGTGGTGCTGTACTGAAAGCCATGGCCAGCGAAAGGCTAATCCAGCAAGTGTTTCTCACCTGATGCATTTCGCTGAGGGAGAGCTGAGGAAAATCCTTGCACAGCACACTGCGGATGCGTGCAGTACACATGCTGAAGAGCGGCAAAACTCAAAGCCATCGCTGGGCTTCAGTTCTGTCCAGACGGCAGAAGGCGAAGAACGAAGCAGCTGGGCACCGCGTTAACGTACTCAGTGGACCGAATTTCAAATGTCCAGCCAAAAGCTGCTTCACAAGCAGATTCAGCTGAGAATGCTCTGGATGATTCACAAAGTAAGGCGTAGCCGTTGCACTCTATCACACTATCAGGCCAGAAGAAGTTTCTTACACCTTCAATGCTGCAGAGTCCATGCAGCTGGAGCACACGCAGTAGGACGCGTCCAGATAGACGGCGTTCTTCAAGTACCCCCCTCCTCCAAGCAGCCTTGAAACTGAGCACAACACACTGCGGCTCGGGAGCTTCCTTCTCAGATAGACGTGCCGTCACGTTATTCACTCTCGCAGCTCCGTTGCCCACTTGCAGCAGCTGCTACCAAAGCAAAATGCTCCAGAAGTAAAAAGCACTGCTGAGCAAACCTTTTCCTTTGCCTCACGTAAAGCACTGTAAACTGTCCGCTGCACTCTTTATTTCCATTCTCCGCTGCATCTACCACTGTCATCTCTGCATCTCGAAGCATAAAGCTCGGCACAATTCTTCCCAGGGAAAGCTGGAAGAGAAATAGGTAGCAGCACAAGTAGCTGCAAGTGGAACTTTTGTTTTCAACTGCTAACGTGAATCCGCAAAGAAGCGAGCGGCAGCCACGCTTCTTCTTGCAGCCTGTGCGATGCGCACACCAGCTCGGTGCTCTGCGCCCTCATTCGTATGCTCTTCGTACCATGTCGCGCTTTTCATTCTGCCGGAGTCGAAGCGTCGTCTACTTCTCGCCCGGAGAGCACGGTGCCGGAAGAGAAATGCCCCAGCCGACTGCCCTTCCGAAACACACCAGGGCTATGCACTTTTCTCGCAGCGACATACAGCAGCACTTTCGGTCTTTTCTTGTCGTCCAAATGTAAAGGGAAAGATTCTCAGCAATGTCGGGCACAGAGAACAGTTTTAGGTCAACAAGCACGCCCAGAGCTTGCCCGCGACTCGTGGAAACTTGTGTTTGCACACATTCCAGTGGCAGCCCTCTTTCCTTTACAGCCTGCAGAGCGCCGTCAGATCGCGGTGCTCTCTGCACCTGCCTTCTCCCTTTCAAGTACCACTGCGCACAATATAGCCTTGCAGGAAGCAATGACGCGGATAGTCGTCTCGCAGAGAAGAACGTGCAAAGACGAAAAGATGTTCTTCTTTGCTCCTCCTCGTCGCCCAGATTGTGGTGCTGTACTGAAAGCCATGGCCAGCGAAAGGCTAATCCAGCAAGTGTTTCTCACCTGATGCATTTCGCTGAGGGAGAGCTGAGGAAAATCCTTGCACAGCACACTGCGGATGCGTGCAGTACACATGCTGAAGAGCGGCAAAACTCAAAGCCATCGCTGGGCTTCAGTTCTGTCCAGACGGCAGAAGGCGAAGAACGAAGCAGCTGGGCACCGCGTTAACGTACTCAGTGGACCGAATTTCAAATGTCCAGCCAAAAGCTGCTTCATAAGCAGATTCAGCTGAGAATGCTCTGGCTGCTTCACAAAGTAAGGCGCAGCCGTTTCCATTCATCACACTACCTGGCCAGAAGCAGTATCCTACACCTTCAATGCTGCAGCGTCCATGCAGCTGGAGCACACGCAGTAGGACGCGTCGAGATAGAAGGCGGTCTTCAAGTACCCCCTTCTCCAAGCAGCCTTGAAACTGAGCACAACACACTGCGGCTCGGGAGCTTCCTTCTCAGATAGACGTGCCGTCACGTTATTCACTCTCGCAGCACAATTCTTCCCAGGGAAAGCTGGAAGAGAAATAGGTAGCAGCACAAGTAGCTGCAAGTGGAACTTTTGTTTTCAACTGCTAACGTGAATCCGCAAAGAAGCGAGCGGCAGCCACGCTTCTTCTTGCAGCCTGTGCGATGCGCACACCAGCTCGGTGCTCTGCGCCCTCATTCGTATGCTCTTCGTACCATGTCGCGCTTTTCATTCTGCCGGAGTCGAAGCGTCGTCTACTTCTCGCCTGAGAGCACGGTGCCGGCAGAGAAACGCTCCGGGCTTCTGCCTCTGCCGAAACACGCCTGGGCTATCCCTCTCAGCGTTAAGTAGCACAAAATGCTGTCTGCGTTGTGGTCTTAATCTTAAGGGAAAGATTCTCGGCTTCGGCTAGCACAGAGAACTTTGCTGGGACAATACATGTGTTTTATTATCCTTTCTCGCAAGAAGACTATGGTGCTTCTTTGGAACTGTTGGCCAGTGTAAGGCTAATCCAGCAAGTGCTTCTCTCCTGACACATTTCTCTGAGCGAGAGCTTCGGCGGACAGTTGGGCTCTGCGAAGCAGAAAGTCTGTGCTTGCACGTAGCGCTGAGGAGAATCTGTGCACAGCGCGCTCTGGATGCGTGCAGTACACACACTAAAGAGAGCCAAAGCTCAATGTCTCAGTTCTGTCCAGCGCCGGAAATTGAGAAGAACGCAGCCCCAGAGCTCTGGGCTGGAGTGTGCGATGGTTATGAGCTGTGCCGCTCTTCTGCGTGTCTACTGCACGCATCCATAGTGTACAGTGCAAGGATTTTCCTCAGCTCTCGCTCAGCGAAATGCATTAGAAGGGAAGCACATGCTAGATTAGCCATTCGTTAGCCCACGCTTTCAGTAGAGCACCACAATCTGGGCGACGAGGAAAAGCAAAGAAGAACATCTTTTCGTCTTTGCACGATCTTCTCTGCGAGACATCTCTCCACGTCTTTGCTTCCTGCAAGGCTGTAAGGTGCGCGGTGGTACTTGGAAGGGAGAAGGCAGGTGCAGAGAGCACCGCGATCTGACGGCGCTCTGCAGGCTGTAAAGGAAAGAAAGCTACCACTTGAATATGGTGCAAATACCAATTTCCACGCGTCGCGGGTAAGCTCCGGGTAAGCTTGGTGACCTAAAACTGGGCGCTGAGTGAGACGTAACCGAGAATCTTTCCCTTTGCATTCCGGCTCCAACGCAAACAGAATGTGATGCTACTTAGCGCTGCGAAGGAAAGTGCATAGCCCTGGTGTGTTTGGGAAGAATCAGCAGCCTGGAGCGTTTTTCTGGAGCCTTTCTCCGCTGGCACCGTGCTCTCTGGGCGAGAAGTAGACGACGCTTCGACTCCGGCAGAATGAAAGCGCGACATGGTACGAAGAGCATTAAAGAATGAGGGCAGAGCACCGAGCTGGTGTGTGCATCGCACAGGCTGCAAGAGGAAGCCTGGCTGTCACTCGCTTGTTTCCGGATTCACGTTAGCGTTTTAAAACAGAAAGTTCCACTTGCAGCTACTTGTGCTGCTGCCTATTTCTCTTCCAGCGTTCCCTGGGAGGAATTGTGCCGAGCTTTATGCTTCGAGATGCAGAGATAACAGTGGTAGATGCGGCGGAGAATGGAAATACAGAGCACAGCGGACAGTTTATGGTGCTTTACGTGAGGCAAGGGAAAGTGCAGCCCGGCAGTGCTTTTTACTTCTGGAGCATTTTGCTTTGGTAGCAGCTGCTGCAAGTGGGCAACGGAGCTGCGAGAGTGAATAACGTGACGGCACGTCTATCTGAGAAGGAAGCTCCCGAGCCGCAGTGTGTTGTGCTCAGTTTCAAGGCTGCTTGGAGGAGGGGGGTACTTGAAGAACGCCGTCTATCTGGACGCGTCCTACTGCGTGTGCTCCAGCTGCATGGACGCTGCAGCATTGAAGGTGTAGGATACTGCTTCTGGCCAGGTAGTGTGATGAATGGAAACGGCTGCGCCTTACTTTGTGAAGCAGCCAGAGCATTCTCAGCTGAATCTGCTTATGAAGCAGCTTTTGGCTGGACATTTGAAATTCGGTCCACTGAGTACGTTAACGCGGTGCCCAGTTGCTTCGTTCTTTGCCTTCTGCGGTCTGGACAAAACTGAAGCCCAGCGATGGCTTTGCGTTTTGGCGCTCTTCAGCGCGAACACTGCACGCATCCACAGTGTGCTGTGCACGGATTTTCCTCAGCTCGACGTACAATCATTTTCTTGCTGTTTCCAGAGTCTAAACTCTTCGTGAAACTCTCGCTCAGCGAGATGCGTCAGGAATGAGGCACTTGCTGGATGAGCTTTTCGCTAGCCAAGACTTTCAATACAGCACCACAATTCAGGCAAGAAGCAGGAGAAAGGAAGATCATCCTTTCGTCCTTCCACGTTCTTCTCTGCGAGATGACTACCCGTGTCTTTGCTTCCTGCAAGGCTGTAAGAGGCGCGGTAGTACTTAGAACTGAGAAGGCAGGTGCAGAGAGCACGGCGGTCTGACGGTGCTCTGCAGGCTGTAAAGGAAAGACGGCAGCCACTTGAATGTGGTGCAAACACAAGTTTCCACGCGTCGAGGGCAAGCTCTGGGCGTGCTGGTTGACCTAAAACTGTTCTCTGGGCGGGACATAGCAGAGAATCTTTCCCTTTCCATTTGGACGACAAGAAAGACCGAAAGTGCTGCTGTATGTCGCTGCGAGGGAAAGTGCATAGACCAGGCGTGTGTCGGCAGAAGCAGTCGGCTGGGGCATTTCGCTGCCGGCACCGTGCTCTCTGGGCGAGAAGTAGACGACGCTTCGACTCCGGCTGAATGAAAGAGCGACATGGGTACTAAAGAGGCCGAACGAAGGCGCAGAGCACCGGACTCGTGTCCGCAGCGTACAAACTGAGAAAGGAGCGTGGCTAGCACTCGCCTGCCTGCCCAATTCACGTTAGCATTGAGAAGGAGGAAGTTCAACGACAACTACTTCCTTGTGCTACTACTTATCCCTCTTCCAACCATCCTTGGAAACTTTGGCGCTTAACTTTAGGCTTCGAGATGCAGCAAACACAGTGGTCGCTTCCAAGGAGAGGGGAAGTAGAGAGTGCAGCGGGGAGTTTAGGTGGCTTTACGTAAGGCAAGGGGAAGGTGCAGCCCAGCATTGGCTTTTTCTTCTAGTTCTTTTCTTCAGGAGAGCAGCTAGCAAGCAGGCTGCGAGAGGCAACAATGGGATGGCTCGTCTGTCGGAGAAGCCGCAGTCTACAGTGCTGCAGACTGCTGTGCACAGTTTTAATGCTGCTGTAAGTACACTGTACTTTTGGAACGTCTTCTCTCCTGACTCTCCCATCTCTGGGAGCTCTAGCTGCTTGAACCTGGCCACACTGAAGGTGTGTGGACGTGGTTGCGCTGCGAGTATCAAGTCTTCCAGAGAAGAGGGATAGTCAAGAAATGCTTTCTCACCTGGCCTATCTCTCAGTCCGAACTGTGGCTGCAAACGCTGCGCTGCAAGGGTGGACTTACCCACTTGGAGAGAATGTGATGATGCTCTAGATATAGTTGCGAAGGAAAGTGCTGCTCACTGGAATGTTTCGCCTAGTTCACAGACTTTAAAAGGACTAGGAAGGCCAACGCCTTGTTTTAGCACTTGTTCTCTGCGTGCAGCTGCTGGATGTTTGGAAGGGCTTTGGGATCCGCCAGAGGTGGAGGGTACGATGCTACAGAGAGCTTGAAGGAAAGCGCCTATCTCCAGGGCCTTTGATGCAGTTCAGCGGGTGCGAGTGGCATGTTGAGCATGTTCATGATGGCACAGAAAAGGTTCTGAAAGAAAGAGGCCGTGCTGAAACTGCCTTTACTTTTGCCGCTTAGAAACTGCTCAGCCAACAATGAAAAGATTCGTCTTGCTTCCCCGCTACGCGCAGGGTTACATCCTTTTATGTCTCCAAGAGGCAGGATGCACAGCGGAGCTCTTCCACCAACTGCTTCCACACGACTGGGGCCGCGCCAGCCAAGCGCTTTTTGCCGGGCACTGTCAGCGCTCATGGAAACAACCACACGACGGCGCTGCAGACTTGCAAAAGAAGGCCAAGCACCTGGCCCAGCTCGAAACCACCCCAAGGGCAGACAGAGGCAACTTGCAAACGGCCCTGCACTCAAATCAACGGTGTCAGGACAAAAAGGTTGCCCTCATCTTCCCCTTCCAAGAGCACACTCTTCTTTACACCACACCTCTTTGGCCCATACAAATCTTTTCCCTCTCGCAGATTCCGCCCACCAACTTGAAACCATCTGGCAAAAACAGGGCTCAAAACAGTGCCAGCTGAGGAAGATCTTGCTGCCTACAACTTCACCTGCACCCCTCAAACTAGCAGCACACACGCTGTTCTCAGCACTCTCCTTCTCAGCTCTAGGTACCATCCTAAGCCTTCCCTCTCCCAGAGTCAGGATCCAAAGGCAACGGCACCAGGGACTGCTCACACACTGAAGGCACCAGGACAAATAGCTTAAGAGCTTGGCCTTTGCATTCCCACTGACAGCTCAACAGCTCGAACCCAGAGAGAGCTCTGCCTGTTGGGAAAAGCCTTTAAAATCCCTAGGAGTACCTGATGTGCACATCCAAACCTGCCTTCCTTGCCAAAGAGAGCAACTACAAGCCCATCTCCAAAGAAACGGCATCCCCTCCTGCAAAATACAACACATCCAGCGACTGATCCGCCTCCAGTATTGAATATGTCCAACAATTGCCCCCACACGCACAGGGGCCAGAAGAGAAATGTCTTGCTGGACTATTCCTCCCCACAGTACCTTAACATCTGCTCCAGCAACACTGGCACTATGTCCTTGCCTTCCCAAGGAAAGGCACTCCGAGTCTCTTGGCCTTGCCTTGTCTAGTTCTTCTTAAGGTACCCTTGCTCTGCTTCCTTTGCCTACGTCTGCCTTGCCTCGCACTGCCTACAACTTGCTGGCTTTGCTTTGCCCGGCCTACCACTCTTTCCCTTGCCTTCCATGCAGGCAAGGCGCTGCAAACCGAGTGCAGGCAATTGTGGGCAAGTCAAGGGAGAGGTAGGCAAGGCCAGAGCAGTGAGGGGAAAGCAAATGGAGTGGTAGGCAAGAGAAGGTCCAGAAGTTAGAGGCAAGGCTGGCTGTAGGAAGGAAGGGCCACTGATGGGAAGGCCAGGCAGAAACAGGAAGGGCTCAGCAAGCCAAGGCCCTGGAGGAAAACAGTAGGCAGGTCATGTGCTGGGCATGGCCGTGCAAAGGAATGCAAGGCTCCAGAGGGCTAGCAGGGCAAGGCAAGGCAAGTGTTGTGTTGCCAAGGCAAGGCCAGGCAAGGCAGGTGAGAAGTACATTCAAGGACTGCTGGTACACAAAAGTGGCCAGGACCAAGTGCTCTGTGTGGCCTTGATCCCGCGTGGGTCATCTCTCCTCTGTACCTAAAAGACTTGAGCTACCTGCTTTCCCTTGTATGCAAAAGAACTCTCTTTCTGGTCCCCGAGCTCAAGGGCAAAATGTGAATTGCCCCTCCAAGGTTCAAGACATGCAAGGATTGCTCCCAGACAAAGGCTGCCCACAGAGATGAGTGTGGCAACATGCGTCCTCCCCTGGTCTTCCTCTCATGGGATCCTGAAACACCGGAGATGCTTGAGAGCTTTGAGATTCCTCGGAGGAGCAGAAAGGGCAGGGCAAGGCCCAGAAATGTCATTGAAAAGGGGTGTTGAATTCCAGGTGGGGGAGGGGTGAGCAAGGTCATGCAAGGCAAGGGAGGGGTTCAAGGGCAAGGCAAGGCAAGTGGTGGCTTTGCGAGGCGAGGCAAGGCAATGAGGGTCCTAGAAGGAAAAGGAAAGGTGAGGCCAGACCTAGACGAATGTGAAAGGAAGTCAGGTGGGGGATGGGTGAGCAAGTCAGTGCAAGGCAGGGGAGAAAAGGCAGGTTGAGGGAAGGCTACAGAGGGGGCAGCAAGGAAATGCAAGGCATGGGGAAGCATGCGAGGAGTGGGTGCTGCCAGCCGGTGGGGATGGCAGGGGCGGGGCCACTGCAAGTAGCATGGTGGGGATGTGGAGGGGGTGTTAGTGTGCGGGAGGTGTGTGTGTGTGTGTGTGCAGTGGAGTGCAGGGTAAGTGCAGGTGTGTGTGTGCGTATACGGGGGTTTTGTGCCAGGTGCTGTGCCGGGGAGAGCCGTTCCACCGCAAGGAAGGTGTGGGAGTGAAAGGAGTAAGATAGATGTGTCTTTACAAAGAGACCGTGTGAATCTCTCCTTAGACAAGGCTAGGAATTTACAGGGGGGGAAGTAACAGAAGAAAGTATTCGTTCTAGAAACTGTTACTAATCAACAGAGACTGTTGCTCAGCCAAGGCCCTGCTAAATTCCTGAACCTAGAGCAAGGCAGCAAAGACTTCCCAGCATTAGGAATAGTTTGGTTTTCTTCCTTTTCCATTCCAAAAGGGGACTGCATATTAGAGGGGGGCGTAGAGTAGGCAGTTCCGGAAGTCTGTAATTCCCGAGTACCTCAGAGGGTGCTGTTGCCAGGAACTTAACATCAGAAGGGGGCTGCTTCCTGCAATCATTTGAGAGACTCCATGGCAAAAGCCCCATGGCCTCTCCCTGGAGTTGAAGAATGTTACAGGACTCCTCTGTCTCCTTTTTGGTGGATGAAGAAACTCAGAAAGCCACACTTCTGCCAGAACTCTCCAAGATGCCCCCTTTGCTCCCCGTGACTCCATCACTGCCCAGGAAGCTGTCTTTTCTACCACAGCAGTTTGACATACAGTTAAAAGTCGTGTGGCAGAGAAAAAAGGCAAGAATTGGTTTCCAAGGGATGGCAAACAAGAGATACCAGAACCTTTGGCCCTACCAATATTAAAGCAACTCCATTAAGAGAGTTCTTGCACTTCCTGAGGATTGGCAGAAGCCTATCTCATGATGTATGTTGCTGGGGGTCTTTTTAGACTGGCAAAAGGAGCTGTTGAAGGTTGCTTGATCTGTGCTAAAGCCAACAGCCAAGTTACAAAGTAACTTGCTAGAGGAGGGAGGCCTTGGGCTGCATGGCCCTTCCAAAGATGCCAGGTGGATTTTCCGGAGATGCCCCAAGTGGCAAGGCTTAATATCTTCTGGTAATCGTATGTCAGCTAGCAAGGTGGCCAGAAGTATTTCCAACTACTTCAGTAATGACAGGATCAGTTCTTAAGGCATTTTTGGAACAAATCATTCCAAGATACAGCATTGTAGAAGCAATAGATTCAGATAGGGGAACTCATTTTGCAGGAAAGATCCTTCAAGGGGTTTTGGCTTCTTTAGGAACACAATGGAACCTCCATAGGCCCTGGCACCCCCAGAGCTCGGCTCGGGTAGAAAACAATGAAGAGAGAAATAAACACCTTTTGAAGCTGGTAATAGAAACCAAGATGCCATGGGTAGGGCTTTGGACATTGGCTTTGGTGAGAATGAGGGCCCAACCCAGAAGAGAGATTCAGTTATCTCCCTTTCAATCGTTGTTTGCAATTGCCCTCCTGGTAAGTCTCCACCCAGTGGGGGGGGTAGAGGCAAGTGATGCATTTTTAAAACCATCTGTGGCCAGGATCCTGCTTCTTGTGAAACCCCTTCAACAGGAAACTCAGCTGGCGCAAGCCCGGCCTTTGGACTTTGCTGCTTTTAACATCCAACCAGGAGATTGAGTCCTAATTAAGGAGTAGAAAGAAGCGCCAGTGCTGGTGAAATGGCGTGGCCCATTCCAAGTGTCACTGACGACAGAAAACAGCCGTCAAGTAAGCTGAACACAGGTGAACCCGTCACTCTCGGGTCAAGGTCTCTGAAGCCTCAGAGATTTGCACATCTCAGCTGGAGGAGAAGGCCGGGAGGCCGTGACTGACACTCTGCAGGAGTGGGCCGGAGCAGTAGGCAGTGCTTCGACATCGGAAGAAGCCCCGCAGTCCTACCTTCAGACCGTCTGCTGAAATAGACTGTATAGGCATCCCTCCTCTAGAATCTCCACTCACTTGGGGGCTAATACTTGTGGCCATTTTGTTACGTTAAGTGGTTTCTGTGTCTTCAATTGCCACAGGTGCTGCAGAAGACAACGGGAAAATTAGACTAGCTAATTAGATGACACTATTAAAACATTTTCCTTACTAATTCTACTTTGATATGGTCAGCTGAGTTTAGGCCAGGAGTGGGAGAATCAATTTGCAGCCTTAGGAGAAGAAGTAGCAAAAGTTTTTAACCTTAGCAATTGCTGGCTCTGTGGAAGGCCAGGAGGATCTGAAGAGTGGCCATAGTTGGCTAGCCCAGCTGAACCTAAATGGTGGGTCAATGTGAGGGCCCACAGTGGGATGGGATTTGGGGCCAAAGAAGGAAGTTCACGGCCACTTCATTCTTCTCCAACAGGCACTTATTGCCTAATAGGATAGGGCGTGTCTATGTAGGAAAAGGCAATTGTCAATTGACTTTCCCTCTGGGCTTGAACAACTGGGTTTGGACCCCCAATTGCCCTCCTTCCAATTGTTCCAAATATCAAGGCAAATGCAATCAAATACCTGTTCGGCTCACTAACAGTAGCTGCGTAAGGCGTTCTTATCACACTTACCAAAAATATTTGGAAGCCTGTAAAGCAATGGGGAGGGACAAGGGGTTTTTTTGACCACCTGTTTTTGAGCAGTCCCCACAAAAATTCCACAAGTAGAAGACATGTTGTTTGTGATTATCAGTGGGAATGGCCACACCGGATTGGAACTCAAAGCCTTTTAGTGAGTTCTGCTCCAAATCCAACCAAGCAGCTTGCAGATGTAAATGTAGGTGGGAACCCTGTGCGGGAGCTTGGAAATGCAAATGCTGGGACCCTTATGGTGGGGCAACTCTTGTTGGAGGACCGTTAGGCCCGGGAATCCTGCTGTATTTTGAGCCACCAATTGATGACCATGGGTAGGTTCCTTTGCTAATGGAACACGGGCTTTGAAAGGACAGTATTGGATTTGTGGCCAACATGCTTAGCTCAGGTTACCTCCAAACTGGTCAGGGATATGGTATATTTAGTAGACTGTTGTTCTTTTTGCTACTACAAGTTCTGGGAAATCGCTTAGGAATCAAAATCTGTGATGATTTAATTAGAGAAAAGCAGTCAGCTGATGCAGCCCTGGCTGGAGGGAGCACCCCAAAACGGGGAAATGATGAACGGCCAACAGAACAAGTTACCCAACACGATGGACCAGCCCCTTGGAAACCTAAGGAATTAATCCCAGATGCCTGGGAACCCATTTATCATTTGAAGGAGATAATTAGGTTACAAGCTGTCTCGGAAATAATTACCAACCAGCCAGCCACAGCGCTTGACCTTTTTGCTGAGCAACCCACTTAAATGAGGAAAGCGGTATTTCAACATTGGATGGTATTAGATTATCTGTTGGCAGAAGAAGGAGGAGTTTGTGGGAAATTAAATGACTCGAGCTGCTGTTTGCAAGCAGATGACAGCGGAAAAGTGGTCAAACAAATAACAAAGGAAATAATGTCAGCTCGTGGACCTGTCCAAATGTTGAAAGGATGGGAATGGGACATATTTTCATAGTTAACTGGCCAGCTATGGGCTAAATGAATACGATTTCTCCTCTTATATGCTATCGCAATTCTCATCTTTTTACCATGCGTGACACCATGCTGGCTGCAGCTCTTTCAGCAGGTGCTCAAGGGGATGCCGCTAGCAGCCATGCCTACCTGATCCAGAAATGACTACAAAAGGACAGAAAAGGATGTCACTGCAAATAATAGCAAAACCCAAGAAGACTCCAGAAGAAAAAATTAAATCCATGGTAATTAAGGTTTGTAAAGACAAATACAGAGCAAATAAAAAGAGGAGGGATTAAAAGGAATGAGATGGATGAGTCTTTACAAAGAGACCGTGTGAATCGGCCTGTAGACAAGGCTAGGAAGTTATGGCTAGTGAAGTAACAGAAGAAACTAGGAGTTCTCTAGAACTGTTACTAATCATTAGAGACTGTTGATTAATCAAGGCCGTGTTAAATTCCTGAACCTAGAGCAAGGCAACAAAGACTTAAGAGCATTAGGAATGGGGTTCTTTTCTTTCTTCTCGATGCCAAGAGGGGGGTGCATATTAGAGGGGGGCGCATAGAGTAGGCAGTTCCGGAAGTCTGTATCTCCCGAATACCTCAGCCAGTGGGGAAAAGGAAGAGGGTGCTGTGGCCGGGAACTTGGCATCAAAAGGGGGCTGCATCCCGCAACCGTTTGACAGACGCCATGGGAAAAGCCCCATGGACTCTCCCTGTAGTCGAAGAATGTTGCAGGACTCCTCTGTCTCCTTTTCGGATATAAACCTCAGGCATCGTGGATTAATTTTCCCTAACGGCAGCGACCTGCCGCGTGGTCTCCGTGCTCCTCTCCAGCCCCCCGGAACGTGTAAAATAGTTCCCAGCGGCTCCCACCGCGCGTTGCAGACGGCTGCGCGGCACCGGGGCTGCCCGCAGTGCTCCCCTGCCCCGCCAGGGCTGCCCGCGGGCTGCGGAGCCGCCTCGCCACCGGCGCGGCCAGGGCCGGGGCCCTTCTCGACAGCAGCCGAGGGGCTGCGGAGCGGGCGGCTGCCGGACGATCAGCTATTTTATGCCGCGCGGTGCTGCCGCCTCCATCTAGCTCTCCATCACGCCGCCGCCCGCCGCCCGCCTGGCGCGCTCACGCTCGGCCGCGCTCGCCGCCCGCCCAGCCTCGCCGGAAGCTCTCCCGCCCGGGCTGTGCCCCGGCTCCGCCGGCAGCTCGGCAGGGCCCGGCCGCACGCGTGCTGCGTGGCTCGGAGCAGCCGCGTTGCGCCGCAGGCGACGGGGAAGGCGGGGCGGGCCGGCGCCATCGTGGTAGCGCGAGGAGAGGAGCGCCCGGGCGGGGCGGCGAGCGGCGCGGCGGTGAGCGCTTCTGCTTCCTGTCGCTCGGCGGCCGCCCACGGCAGGTGCCGTGTGACCCCGCGGAGCGGCGGGGCCGGCCGGGCGGTGCGCGGCGAGGCTTTCGGCCAGCGGCGACCACAGCGAGAGGCTGCTGGCACTGCCCGTGCCGGTGGAGAGAGCGGGGATCCGAGGCCGGCCTTCCCCGGGCGACGAGGGGAGGCCGCCTTTGCCGCGCTGCCCTCCGTGCAGCATGTGGCCGATTCCGGCGAACCCGGGGTCTCCGCAGCGGCGCGGGCGGGAGGGAGTGGGGAGCGCGCTCGGTGCCGTGCCGGCCGCTCCCGGCCAGCGCTGCGCTGCGCCGAGGCGTTTTCCCGCCCGTCCTGGGAAGGACATAAGCGACACCGTAGTTGGAGCTTAGCTGTCAGGGGGAACAACTTCTCTCTGTGAAAAACGAAGTTCACTCTCCTGTGAGAATTTAAAGGGGTTTAATATAAAGGCAATAAGAGACACATCAAATAAAGCAACGGGGTAACAGCCAGTTGCCTTGGCGCTCTGCCAAGAGCACACCTGATGCCAGAGGTCAGTCCTTTTTATACCGTTTTTACTGTCTGTTCTTTATTCATATTAAAACTTTTCCTGGAGCTGTTCTGCATGGCCACTCCTTGGTTCCGCCTTTTTAGAGCGTGCCTAGTCTTCTGCCTTGTGGTTTTATTTCTCTTGATTCTTGGGGTTGGGCCCGCTAGGCAAGAGTCGATGGTAGGGTGGATTTCTTAATTCTCCAGACAGTCAGGGCTGATTGCAGCTTTGGGCCTCTTCGTGTCTCCGGGCAGAGTGGTGATAAAATCTCCCGGACTCTCCTGGCCGCCCGTTCTCCGGGCGGAGTAGCCTTTGGGCCCTTTTGCTCCCTAGACAAAGTGTTGATTAGCAGCTTTTCGGGCCTCATCCTCTGTTCGTTTGGAGGTTATCTTACGTGCTCACACTTGCTAACATTCTTGCTAAAAAGAGAGAAAACTACATCCACACAGCAGAAAGCATTTCTAACGTTATATAATATCTACTTTATACTTTGCGAGAAGCTAATATAATATATGTTTATAACAATCCCCCCTTTTCTATTTTATAAATCATTTGGCTTGAGCAATAATTCTTTTTTCTTGGCTTCTAATGTCTGTTCGTTCTTTTCACAGATCAATTTGGCTTCTTCAAGAGGGTCTTTTGTATCACTTTGTCTTTTTAATACCATAATTTTTTGTGCTGTTCCAGACATAGCCAACTTTGGGTCAGTAGGCATTGCCACAACTTGCATGCCTTGAACTATGCTGGTGATTAGCCGAATAAAGCAGGGGATCAAGCAAGGGAGAAATATTAGACTAGCTGTAGCACATAAGAGGAAGAAACCTAGCTTCTTCCACCATTCTTTCCCCAATATGCCATCCCACCAGTTAGCAGACATCATTGATTCCCATTTTTGGACTGGTACATGGGCTATTTTTCTGATTTGGTTGGCCATATCTAGAACGGCATCCCCATTGTCATCAATTTTTAAACAACAGTCCGATGTATTGAACTTCCTGCACACACCGCCTTCTTCGGCCAGTAAATAGTCTAAAGCCAGCCTATTTTGATGTATTGCAGCTCTGGTTTGGCGTTGCTGGCTGACTATTAATTCCATAGCCCCAGCTGTTTCATTGGTTATGATTTCTACAAGAGCTTGGAGTCTGATGATACGATTCAGCATGTAAATTGGGGTCTGATATCCCCAACTTCCATCTTGTGCTTAGGTAGCTGGCCCATCTGTTTCTAATATTCGTTCAGGGGGCCATTCCTCATCTTTCCATTTTTGGAATCCTCCAATTAAATCTCTTTTCTTTCTTTTGAAGTCTTCATAGAGAGGTATACCTAATTGATCTCCCACTGGTTCTGGGAAAAGGAAAAACCCTGGTTGAATGATTCTTAGTGTACAACTCCCTTTCCAATGTGAAGGGAGTCTTGGGGATGCCCTTTTCCCACATATCCAAAAGAAGCCATCTGGTGCTTTCCAATAATCACCTTCTTGTTGATTTATATTCTCCCCAAATTTGGCTATTTCTGGGATTCCAAAATAAGGATTTTTCCTCGTGTCATTACACTGAAAGAGTCCAACTTCATGATCATATACACAGTCTTTTCCTTTTTTCTGGGCTCAATACCAAGTTGGTTTTTCTGGGACCCACCACCTTGAAGTTTTGTTACTCACTTTATAGCTTTTACAGGGAGTGTTTCCTACTTCATTAAGAAAGTTTATCCCAGTTCGCCAGAGGCATTCTTCCCCTATCACTGTTGAACTTAAAATCCACCCCTCAGGTCGGTTCCCCCCTCTTATATTTGTCCGGTTCCATTTAAGGAGTTCTACCGGGCCTACGCTGCTACCTTTCCGTGGCCATTCTTCTGTCATTAAAGCTCCTCCACAGACCCAACAGTTGGTTATGTTAAGTTCTTTACCTATCCTCTCCCCCAATTCCACAAACAGGTTTTTTCCTAACCTTGGGGTTTTTTCCTCTTTGTTGTTTGAGCTTTGCATACAGGTCCTGGCGTGGTGAGGTGAATATAGGGCGAGGTTGCTGTGCTGGCTTTGTATCTTTACTTACCACTTGCTCTTTTACCAAATCTTGGACTGTTCCCCTGGTGGCAGCTGTGGAGCAAATCTATTTTTCTCCTTTTGGACAATTGCTTCTTAGTCTGTTTCCACTTGTTCCTAAATTTTCTGTAATCCAATATTTTTCTCCTTTATGCATGCAAATACCTAATTTGGATGAGTCATAACAGTGACTGTTGGTATGGGTATGAGTAATAAGAAAGAAGCCCCGGTGTCTTTCCATGTAGAGCTTTCGATAGCATTTGTAACATGGTCTTGCCGGTGTCCCAAAAGGGACCAGGAGAAGTGACAAAAGAAGGAATAACAGAGGTCCGGCATGGCTTATACTCCCACCTCCCTTGCCTATGAGGTTGCAACCCATAGCAGGTGTATTGGATCTTCTCGGTGGCGAGTACAGTGGCCGACCCGGTCTTGCCCTCTATTTCCTTGTCACTTCCTTTGTAGCTTTTAGGCAAATTTCTTTTGGCACCTTTTTAACTGTAGTATCTTATCGTATCTTAGGTGTTTCCCATTCAACAGGCACTAGTAATTCCCATCTGCAGAGCAAAGTTATTGCTTTTGTTGCTTATGATTTTGTCTGGATAGGGGGTTGATTTTGTGCTTGACACCCTTTACAACTAGGGTGTCGACGGTGTGAAATGCCAATTTCCCTCTAGATTAATTACTTATATTTGACGTGGTTGGCATGCCCCGTGTTAGAATGATTCAAACAGGGTATATGATGTGGCACTGATGGAAGTTGTGATTCTCCCCCTTCTTAATACAAATCACAGGCTAGAATCAGGACATGAGAGTTCCCTGTTTGATCCAGTCCCAACCCTTCCTGTTTGAAGTGAGAATATTCTTCTCCACGATGTCCCAGAATTTGTCCAGGGGCCACTGATATAAATTTGGCTTTTACTTCTCAGTTAGGTGTGATTCTTTGCATATCCCTTGGATTATTTAGATTGTTCTAGCTCATTGCCACCTGGTCTCCGTTTAAGAATCAATTTGGTATCACCTGGTTTGGATATTACAGTCCACTCTTCAGGTTCTTTTACAGGTCCTTTGATTCTGCTGGCATGGATCTACCCTCGTTCCTTGGTCTGGATTGCGGCCTCAGTCATCAGCAGTACCTGAAAAGGACCCTCCCATTGTGGAGTCAAAGATTGTTCTTTCCATGTTTTTACTAGTACCCATTCCCCTGAATGGATATTATGAATTTTGAACTCCAAAGCTGTGGTTTGAGGGATCATTCCTTTCAGCCGCAAATTTTCAAGTGTTCTGGCAATTGCGGTGACATATTTTTTGACACTTACTTCTCCTACTTCATAAGTGGCTGTTTCATGTTGAGCAGTAAGGAAGGGTAATCCGAACATCATCTCATAAGGAGACACTCCCAGGTCTGACCTGGGCTGTGTTCGGCCTCTCAACAGAGCCAAAGGTAAGCATTTTACCCATGACATTTGAGTTTCAATCATTAATTTTGTTAAAGTTTTTTTCAAAGTCTGGTTCACTCTTTCTACTTGGCCTGAACTTTGTGGGTGCCAGGGGGTATGTAATTCCCATTTTATTCCCAAGGCTTGAGTTATTTGTTGTAAGACTTTGGATGTAAAATGTGTTCTTCTATCTGAGTTTATTTTATTAACCATTCCATATCTGGGAATAATTTGTTCCAGAAGGGTTTTGCATACTATGTTAGCTGTAGCTCTAGTAGCAGGAACTGCTTCTACCCAACAAGTTAGGTGGTCTGCTATTACTAATAGGAACTTCCATCTCTGTATTTGAGGAAGTTTAGTGAAATCTACTTGGATACTTTGGAATGGTCGCAGAGCTAACTCACGGCCTCCTAATGTTGTTTTTCTCATTATTTTCCTAGTCACTCTTTGGCAAGTTCTACAGTTCCCAGTTATTTGTTTTGCTACCCCAAAGATTCCAATACACCCATAATTTTTTAGAAAATGATCACACAAGCTAGCTTGAGTACCCCAATGAGTTTTTTGATGCATATCTTCTAATATTCTCTTAGTGAGTGGCTTATTAAGTAACTGTCTCCCATCAGGAAGTTTCCGTTTTCCAGATTGATCTTGTTCTCCCCCTATCTTAAATAATTCTTTTTCTTCTTCTTTACTAAATTTGGGGATTTCCAATTCTCCCCTTTCTGGGGTCAGGATTAACAGAATTGGTTCAGTCCCATTTTCTGCTGCATCTTTGGCTTCTTGGTCTGCTAGGTTATTCCCTCTTATTTCTGGGGTCATCCCTTCTTGGTGTCCTTTGATATGCACTACGGCTATTTCTTCAGGCAATTTTAATGCTTCCAACACTTCTGAAATCAGGCCTTCATGTATCAGTTCTTTCCCCTTTGAATTTAGTAAACCCCTTTCTTCCCAGATCTTTCCAAAGGTATGTACTTTGAATCAGTATAGACGGTCCCCTTTTTGTGTGCTAAATGCTCCAGTGCTCTCTTTAGAGCGTATAATTCACAAGACTGCGCCGACCAATTTGAAGGTAGTTTTCCTTTTTCGATGGCCTGCATATTTATCCCATCGACTAAGGCATATCTTGACATTCTTTTTCCTTGCAAGCATCTGGATGAACCATCCACATATATTCTTTCCTCTTCTAAGAGGGCTTGTTCAGCTAGATCTTCTCGAACTTTTGTTTGGTATTGAGTAATTTCTAAGCAATCATGTGCCAGGTCATCTTTTGGTTCTCCATACAGGAATTGGGCCGGATTGAGGCTTTTGCTTGCTTCTATAGTTAGATCATTACTGTCAATCAGAATTGCTTCATATTTTAATAGCCTGGAGTCTGTTAACCATTTTTCAGCTTTTTGATTTAGCACATTTCGGACCGCATGGGGTGTGTATACAATCAGTTTACTTCCAAAGGTGAGCTTACGGCTCTCCTCCACCAAAATAGCGGTAGCTGCTATGGCTTGAATGCATACTGGCCAGCCACGGCTTACTGGGTCCAATAGTTTAGCTAAATAAGCTATTGGTCTTCTCACCCCTCCCCATTCCTGGACTAATACACCATGAGCTACTCCATTTTCTGCATTCACATATAAATGAAAGGGTTTTTCTAGTGAGGGTAAGCTTAGGGCTGGTACCGAGGCTAGTTTCAACTTCAGTTTTTCTAATTTATTATCATCATCATCTTTGGTCCACTGTATATTGTCTCCCCCTGTTAATTTTTCATATAAAAATTTTACTGCTTGTGTATATCTTTCAATCCATAATCTGCAATATCCCAGTAGCCCCAGCAGTCTCCTAACCTCCTTTTTTGAAGAGGGAGGAGGGAGGGATAAAATCCCTGTAATTGTTTCAGGACTTAGTTGTCAGCTACCTTTGCTTATCAGGTGGCCGAGATATTTTACTTCTGATTCCACAAACTGTAATTTCCTTTTTGATGCCTTTAGTCCCTTTTTCCCAAGAAAATTTAGAAGCTTTATGGTAGCTCCTTTAACTTTCATTTCATCTTCTCCTGATATTAGAAGGTCATCTCCATATTGGATAAATTGTATTCCTGGGGGAGTGGGGAAGGTTTGTAGTATTTCTCCCAAGGCTTGCCCAAATAAATTTGGGGCCTCACAATAGCCCTGTGGCAGTTTAGTCCACCTCAACTGGTTCTTTTTCCCTGTGTTTGGATCTTCCCATTCAAAGGCAAAAATATTTCGGCTTTCCTCTGCCAGTGGGCAGGCCCAAAAGGCATTTTTAAGATCTACCACACTAAACCACTGATGTTGAGGTGGAATTTTGCTTAAAAGAGTGCAGGGATTAGGAACCATAGGGTAGCAGGCCCGTGTTCTTTTGTTTACTTCTCTTAAATCTTGCACTAATTTATAATTTCCATCAGATTTCTTTACTGGGAGAATAGGGCTATTATGAGGGGATTTACAAGGTTCTAGTGTCCCATCCTTTTATTAATTCTTCTATCACTGGTTTTAAGCCTTTTCTCCCTTCTAAAGATATAGGGTACTGATGTACACAAATGGGACCTTCTTCTTTTTCAATTGTGACCCTTATGGGGTCAAGATCTAGTCCACCCCTATTCCCTTCCCTAGCCCAAACCTCTCTGTTAATTTTGCTTTCATCTTCTTGGCTAAGTTTAAACACTTTGGCCGTCATTTTCCCTTCTTCTGGTATGACTCCAATCCCCAGTTGGATTTGTAAATCCCTTCCCAATAAATTGCTGCCAGCCTCAGGAGCTAACAAAGCATCCCCTATCCCTATTTTTGTTTCCCCTTCAATAACCACATCTTTAATGACAGAGACCTTAAATCCTTCCCCCTTTGCTCCTGTTACTTTTACCATATCATTACTCCCTTTTGGAATATTCATCACACAAGTCTTTTCTGCCCCAGTGTCAACTATAAATTCCAATACTTCCTCTTCGGGGCCTACTTTTAAAGTTATCAAAGGCTCCAGATGGTATTTATCCCCCCAAAAATAGAGCCCATGATTTCCCTATTTTTCTTCTGTGCGTGTCTCTTGAAATCTTTTCAGATCCCTCCTCAGGTGGGGGCATTCTCTTTGATAATGCCCTTCTTCCTTGCAATAGAAACAGGCATCCCTGGGTTGTTCTTGGAATCTTGATTGTGCTGAGGTTTTATTTTTCTCTTTTCCACCATTTCTGAATCTGGAATGTTTAGGAGTGTTACCTGAGGGCTTTAGATTTTTTTTGGAAGGTACTCTCTCGCATAGTGGCTATCATGATCTTTGCTCCCACTTTGGCTTTTTCTTCATCCCTCCGGACATATATATCTTTTGAGCTTCCCTTACTAGGTCTTGTAATGGTTTCTCATACCAATCTTCTATTTTTTCCAATTTTTTTCTAATATCTGGCCAGGCATGAGTGACAAAGTGAACTCTTAGCAGGGCTTGCCCTGCTAGGGACTCCGGGTCTCTCCCAGAATATTGTTTCATATTCTTTCGGAGCCTCTCCAGCCACTCAGTCGGGGTTTCTTCCTTCCCTTGCTGCCCCTCAAAGGCCTTTCTGACATTTTGTCCTCAGAGTGCCCCCTCTTTTATTCCCTTGATTATCAAATTACAATAATCATTCATATGTCCCCTCCCAGCTTCATCATTTTGGTTCCAGTTAGGAGGTGTAATGGGCATTTTCTGATCCCCGGGTGGACCTTGTTGGTTTTCTTTTCCCCAAATTTTTATTCCAGCAATTCTAATCATTTCTCTTTCTTCTTGGGAGAATATTATTTTCATTATTGATTGCATTTCTTCCCAAGTGAAAATGTTGGGACCTAAGAACTGGTCCAACATTTCAGCTGTACCTATGGGGTCTTCTAATAATCCTTTAATTTCTTTTTTGAAATTCCTAACCTCTGTAGAGGTTAGAGGAGCACTCACAAAGCCGCTTCCCCCTCCTCCCGTAGGTACTTCTCTTAACGGAAAGAAATGAATTTCTCGGCTTCCCTCTGTTTGTTTAGCAATGGAGGGCTTGTTGGGCTGCCTCGGAGCCTTAATGGCACCTCCTGTATTCTGGTATGGTGCTCCTTCGTTAAGAAGAGGGTTGATTTGGGAAGAAAGCACCGAACTCCCCTGGGGAGGAGGGGCAGATTCAAAGTCTGGCGCTGAAGCTGAATATTCTGTGGTGCAGAGGGTGGGGGTGGGGTATGGCAGTGAAGCCAGATATTCCGGAGCACAGGAGGCGGGCACCGGGGCTAAAGCCGGGTTTCTCAAGGCAGGAGAGGTAGGGGCTGAAGCCGGGACGTGTGACCTTTCCCTTGATGCAATTGAGGGTGCTGGGATTCCCGAGATATATGGGAAGGGTGGGATCCCCGGCATGGGCGGGGGCAGGGCTCCCCCCCAGCTCCATTGGGGCGGGAGGGCTGCCGGGGGAAAGGCCCCCGGTGCGGGCGGAGGGGGGGCTGGCGGGGGAAGCCCCGGAGCCAGGGGGAGGAGGGCAGCTTCTGGTGCTGGCGGCGGAGGCAATACTTCTAAAGGGTCTCAGCCTTTTTTCTCTTCTGTTTGCTTTTCCTCTGCGGTTTCTGATATTTTGAAGACTTTGGTTCCCAGAGGTTTTGTAATTCCTGTCCAGCAAGAAGCATATTCTCTCTCCTCAGGGTGAGATGGCTCTTTTGAATTTACAAATACATTTAGAGCCTGGCAAATCCATGCCTCATCAGACCCGTATTTTGGCCAGTACACATGATCAGATCTGATTTCCTTTTTTACCCACTCTTTCATGCAGAATTGAATCATTTTTACTTTCTCTTTTCCTTTTGTAGAAGGATCAGTTTCCCAGTTTGCGAGTTTGACCCCGAGGGGACTGTCTCGGGGTATATCCTCTGGCACCCTTTTATAATTTGAACTTAATTTACTAGGTTGTTGTCCCATTTTTCCAGGAGTTCTCTATTACTCAAAATACCAATTTATCCCCCCCTTTGAAATACTAATTCATTCCTTTAAAACACCAATCTTCACTGCTGTAAAATACTACCCACCCTTTCACAGTACAAAAAACACCAAAAAATTTATTAGAGCCCACCTTCCCCAAAAACAAAGTTAACTTCGAATTACACAGTTTTTCATTCACACATTCACTCTTTTTTAATATTTGTTCACTCACTCATTCCTACTCACAACAGAATAATAAGGTACCTCTTTCAAGTCACTTGTTAGTATCCACCCATGGGTATGATATAATCCTTAGGATTCTGGGTGCTCTTGGATTTCCCTCAACCCAGCATTGCTAGCATCCAAACCCCAACCTCTCTTGGGGTACTTTTAGGCCCTGGGTGCTCTTGGAGTTTTCCTCAACCCAGCATATGGGGGGGTAGCTCCCACTTTGCAACCCCTTCTCTGGGACCCCGTCCCAGTCACCCCCGGAGATTCTTTCACTCCGCTTATCTCTCGCTTTGTCTCCTCGCTGGCCGCTGTTCTCGTGAACAAGACGGAACGGCAGCACTCAGAGACTGCCACACTCGCTTCGCAGATCTGGGGGCAACCAGCCCACGTCTCATTCACACACGCTCATCTCCCGTAACCACCCCCTTTTTCTTTGGACAATACTTCCCAGTCCTGTTTCTTTTCCAGTGTCTGTGGGATTTTTGTCGAGAGCGCTCTCTTTCATTTGCTTTATTTTTGTGTCTTTCTTGTCCTCCGGGTGTTGCCCTGCTGCCACCAAATCACGCCAGAGGATGCTAAGCAAAGGTCCTGCCAACTTGGGCGGGAGGCGCCTTACCCTTGCTTCTTGAATCCTCCCACGCTTTTCAGAGGCGAGGTGTAGCTCCGGGACGAGCCCTTAATTGTGAAAAACGAGGTTCACTCTCCTGTGAGAATTTAAAGGGTTTAATATAAAGACAATAAGAGACACATCAAATAAAGCAACGGGGTAATGGCCGGGTGCCTTGGTGCTCTGCCAAGAGCACACCTGATGCCAGAGGTGAGTCTTTTTTATACCATTTTTACTGTCTGTTCTTTATTCATATTAAAACTTTTCCTGGAGCTGTTCTGCATGGCCACTCCTTGGTTCCGCCTTTTTAGAGCATGCGTAGTCTTCTGCCTTGTGGTTTTATTTCTCTTGATTCTTGGGGTTGGGCCCGCTAGGCAAGAGTCGATGGTAGGGTGGATTTCTTAATTCTCCAGACAGACAGGGCTGATTGCAGCTTTGGGCCTCTTCGTCTCTCCGGGCAGAGTGGTGATAACGGCTCTTGGACTCTCCTGGCCGCCTGTTCTCCGGGCGGAGTAGCCTTTGGGCCCTTTTGCTCCCTAGACAAAGTGTTGATTAGCAGCTTTTCGGGCCTCATCCTCTGTTCGTTTGGAGGTTATCTTACGTGCTCACACTTGCTAACATTCTTGCTAAAAAGAAAACTACATCCACACAGCAAAAAGCATTTCTAACATTATATAATATCTACTTTATACTTTGCGAGAAGCCAATATAATATATGTTTATAACACCTCCATTGGCGACCTCCTTTTCCCTCTGATTCAGCTACCTTGTGGTAGGTGCGATGGTGCTGAAGAAGGGTGGCGGCTTGGCACAGTTGCTGTCACAGGTGGATCTTTGAGTGGCATGTGTGAGGGTAGGAGGGTACGGCACCCATAGCTGAAGGCAAAAAAGGTCAGGGCATGTCATCAGCCGCAGTCGTGCTAAGTTGTTCATCTTTGCAAACTGCTTGCCGAGTTGTTCCTTTCTTAGGTAATGGGGGCTTGTATCAACCAGAACTGCAAATGGTCAGTATTTGCAGAGAAGGTTACTTGGACTGTTGTTGAAGTGAGTGTAGCAGTTTCTATGGCATTCTGCAAAAAAAGTGACAGGTCTCCCTGTGTTCCCCAGTTCTTAACAAAGATGAAGTTAACAAACCCCTGAAAAGAGGTTTTGCAAAACTTCAGGGATATTTTCCTACTAGTACTGTAGAGACAACCATAGTCACCTTGTCTTTCCAAAAGTGAAGGTTCCCTATTTTTGTCCAAGAGCATCAAGTGCTTTTGATCAGCGTTTGTGTGCATGTATTAGCCTCGTTCTTGCTCTTCCTTGGAGAACTTTTACAATACTCACATGATCTGTGTAGGCTGCAGACTGCAGTGGTGAACTTCAAGGCTTCCAGCAGAAGGGAGATGCTGTCCACGTTTTGGATTCTCCTTAGCCTGAACCTTCAATGTCCAATAACGCAGCGTTTGGTGCTCGAGGCACTGACTCTGGCGTGCCCCTGGTCAGAGACAGTCCAGCTGCGTTACCTCCACGCGTCGCTGAAGCGACTTCGGGATCAGGAAAAGAGCTTGCTGGGCTAGCTAGCTGGCTTCTTTGCAGAGGGAAACACGGCAGGAGCCGTTGATGTCGGCTCACGTTAGCTCAGAGACAAAGGAAGAGAGGGGCTGTTCAGGTCTGGCTTCTAACAGGTTTAATGCGATAGGATGAGGATGAGGTCGGATTGATGGGAATCCGCTCCTCGGAGCCTTGTCCTCAGTTTTATAGGGAATTTGAAAACCCCCTGTAACTATTCCTGAAAAGACCTGCCTTGCTAAATTAGTGCCTTTTAAGTCTTGTGTCCCCAGGATAGAACAACAAACTCACAAAGATAACAGCAGTGGATCTACAGGACTTCTGCAGGCCTTCTGGACTGCAGACATCTCTGACCAAAGGCCACAGATGACATGTACCCTGATCCTGCCGAACGCCCGTCCGCCCTGGACTCAGCTTCAAGGTTTGATTGATACTGGTGCTGATGTAACTATCATCTCCTTCTCTGCGTGGCCTCCCTCATGGCCTTTACCCCCAGTGGGATCGGCCATCACAGGATGAGGATGAACCACACAGAGCTATTGAAGCGAACGGCCTGTGACGGTGAAGGACTCAGAGGGGCACACAGCTACAATTAGACCTTATGTTACTACCACTTCCCTTAACCTTTGGGGACGGGATGTGTTGGCAGCCTGGGGCATACGGATGGGGACAAATTTTTAGCAGGGGTCACTGTGCGCAAAGGTGCACAGTATCCTACACTGCCTTTGCAGTGGTTGATTAACACACCAATCCAAGTCAGACTCTGCTTAGTTAGTTGAATTAAGGGCTGTTATCATGGCTTTTCAACGATTCTCACAGGAACCTTTGAATTTGGTTACTGAAGCCGACTAGCAAAAGCTCGTATACAATTAATCACCTTACGGTACCACAAAATTCAAAGAATCCTGTTCTTCTGAATCACTTTCTCTCATTGCAATCTGCAGGCAAGAGACAACTGCCCTGGGCAAAAGTCTGGGTGTGGAATTTACTCACTAACCAGTGGGAAGGCCTGCGGGAACTTATGGTTTGGGGTCGTGGCTATGCTTGCGTTTCTACAGATACTGGGGTACGGTGGCTAGCTGCAAAATGTGTTCGCCCTGCCCTACGGCACCAGAGGCAGAACAGGCAACCTCCAAATGATGACCAGAACACCAACCATCCAAGTGGCCACCAGAATGTAGATCATCAGCCATCAGACTCTTCTGATGATGACCAAGATGTTGACCATCAGGCAGATGGTCCTTCTACAAGCAGAGACTGGGATGGTCCTTCCACAAGCAGAGACTGAACTTTAAATTTCTTGTTATGGAGTCAGATCGTTAAAGCCTTAAGGACATATTTAGAATTAATAACTGATGTAAATTTCTATTTAGGATTAATAGTGGAGTTGTTATCTTATCAAACAAAAAGGGGGAATTGTAGATACCAAAATGCTGCTAGCGAGGATTTTCTTGCTATTTTCTAAGTCTGTGAGAGACTTTTCTCTCTCACAGAAGAGGTAGCAGAGTATGTAAACAACCAAGCCACCTGCAACCTTGAAAAGTCTGGTTTATGGTCTAGTAGAAAAATATTTTGACAATGGATGGTTTAGGATTTTAGCCAATCACCCCAAGGGGGGGGGCTGATCCTTTGTCCAATTAGACTATGAAGAAAAAAGTCTGTAAAAGAGTTTGTGAAATAATTAAATGAATAAATCTTGGTGCACAATTCCTGCCTGCTGGATCTTCTCTCCTCCTCCTCCCTATGGCTGCGGGACACAGTGATACACCCTAGGGCCCAGGCCTGCGGTAATAGACCACAATTACAAGTGAACTGCAACACAAGCAGCTAACACATTCCTCCTGTGATAAATGAGTGAACGATAAATTTTGTCTTTCGCATCTATCACTTTAACATTTAGAAGTGAGAATGTACTATGTAGAAATAGTGTTAAGGTAAAATATAGGTAAGTAAAAACAAGACTAGAGTAAATTGTAACTTCGAATGAGTGGTAACATGTTGGGAAACGTAGGAAGAAACACATGATAATAAATGTCCTTTAAGTTGAGAAATTACAGAGGTGGAAACCAAGACATCTTCAAGAAACAAAGAAGATAAACCGCATGCATCCCAGGAAGTCTGTTATCTCATCAAAACTCACACCTCCCAAAGAACCCATCAACTACAAATTAGGTTGGAGACTGAGGAGGCACCGGAGGGGGGTGCCTGCCTTCAATTCTGGAGCTACTCAGAGGACCGAGGTGGCAGTGTGCTGGCGTGTGCTGGCGCAAGGGGGCAGAGACGGAGGGGGGAAAGTTGAGTGAAGTGTAAATGACTTTCTGGGCTTAAGGACTATGTTTAAAGAAGTACTAAAGTTCACAGTAAAATGAATGGAGCCACGCCTCTAGCAATATTGCTAAGTGCTCCTGCACTGTGATATGCCTTTGTTCTACTAATAAATGCTCAATATTATGCTGCTGAAAATTCCGCTTGGGAATTCATCTTTCTCACTTCTTCCCTTAAAATCAGTTCTAAGAATTTAGTGTGAAATACATTTAGGCTTGGTCCACATTATTTTTAGTTCAAATAAACACATCTAAATTTTTTCCATCTTTCCCATTAAAGGATTTTGGTTTTGGCTCATTCTTTCAGCATTTTGCCAGCAATCTGCTCAATGCTCTTTCCTTAGGAATGAAAGCTGTAGCCTGATATTACAAAGTGTTTGGTGAAACCTTTACCATGACTCTCAAGTCGCAACATGCCAGATAATCACTGGTTTTCAAAGCTGCTTGAAGATAGAAGGAAAGCGTCAAAGGTTTATGCATGAATCAGCATCCCCTTGTCACAACGTCATGCTGCAGTGATCCTTGCAGAGCTCTAAGACTGGATTTAAAGGAGAAAAGCTCAATACTGGCTCCTGAGCCAGCAGGATGAAACATCCAAGATTGTACATATATTACTTCTGTGCTAAAACTACTGTATGAAAACGTCTTACCATTATGGCAGTTTTATAGTACTCCATAGGAGACATCTCTTTAAATGACTCTAATATCCTTTCAGTGCTAAAATTGAGAAGGGGGTTGATCCATAGTTAACTCATGTAAACACGAGTGAACTACTAAGAGACAGCAAATGTTAATCACAAAACCTAAGCAGCAGGATTCGCCTTAATCTTGTCAAGATAAGAGGAACAGGATCTTTTGAAAACCGGCACAGAGATCGCTGCATCAGCCACCGAAGAACTGTGCATGCTCCAGAAAGAAAGGTAAAAAGTGCATTGTGACAAAGACTACTGATCTTCATCAGAAAGACCCTCGAGGAAGAAGAGGAGCCTTCCTCAGTGCGCCCATCAGCGTACACAGCGCATGCATGGCACGTATGCTAATGATATTAATGACTTCCGAGAAGTAATTTCTAGAACCACTCCTATCCCAAGAATTGTGATGAATGTTCATAAATTTTACACATAATGCTGGACTGTATGGAGTGCTCTGTGTGTGTGTGTTAGGAGGAGTGATCCCCCATGCACCCAGCGCCGAATAAAGCAAATACCCGCTTCTCTGACTCTGAAGCATCTCTAGGCCTGGTTTTGGGCAATTCAAAATAGGTGAATACACATTACAACTACAGCTGAAGTTGTTGCGTAGGCAGATTGAAGAGGAAAGGATTTCATCTTCATCACTCTCCTTCTTTCTTGTTTTGACAGAATTAAGAACTTGTAAAAAATCTGATATCACTGATGCTCACCACTCTTCCAATTAGACTACGCTCACTTAGACAACGAAGTCCAGAGCTTCGGATATCTCCCGCTTCTGCCCTAGGAATTGCTTCCAGTGCTGTACCTTTGCTCCAGCTGCGAAACCAAACCAGCAGAACCAAGGAAGTTCTCTCTGAATGAACCATTGCTCTTGAAGGCTACAACGGTAGTCATGGCAGTGAACACTGCTCTTCACTGGGCCATTCCTCTGAAAAAAAACCATGCACCACCTCTCAACCTAAACCGTTAAGCCTCCTGCTGATGCTGACTGACAAAGCGTCCAACTGCACTTAGATTCCAACAGCTACTTCCAATGACCTGTCAACAGAGCTTTGCAGACTTGCAACAGAGCAACAAACTAAAGGGGCTATGTTTCATGGCTGTTTTTCAAACATCATTGACTTATGTCCCTTTGCCAGCTTAAGTGAAGGTGGCCCATCCACCTTGGTCAAAATCAGCAGAATTTTGGCCCAATTTGTTGTTACGCAACACATCATGACACAATCTCTTGGTGTTGATGCAAAATTCCCACTGAAGTGCATGTCGTTACATGACTTAAGGCTACCTACTCACAGAGTGTCCACTCCACTGCCACACCCATTTTCTGGCCACCTTGAAATGACTGAGCTGTCTTACTGTTCCCAACATTCCTCAGGGGTACGTGACCACCATAGCCTCCCTTCTGAAGTTTAGGAACCTAAGTAGTACTAGCAATAGCAGTTTATCCAAAATCCATTTGCTCCATCAACAAACTCCGAGCAAGCGCTGAGAATTAGTTTCAAGACTTCTACATATATTTACAGGGAGCTTTTTGTTTGCTTGTTTGTTTTTAAAGCAGATGGAGTAGTGCGATGTTTCCCTGAGGCTACCAGGGCTGCGAGGCAGGCAGGCAGAGCCCTGGCATGGGTGGCACAGGGGACCCCGGGCGCTGACGGCTGCCACCAGCGCAGGCCAGCTCGGAACTGGCAGGCAGGGCTGCACCCCGCGTCTGCCACAACAGCTGCAGCTTCTGCAGCCTGAAACACAGCTGGCTCAGGGGTTCAAATTAAGAGCCAAAACCTTTTGCTGCTCAATTTGGGGCAGAGAAAGGTCATCACTTCTAGCATGGCATAAGCCTGCCACTACATTTCTGTGAAGGAAAATCACCTTGTTAGAGTGAAACTCCTGAGTAAAATACTGAAGCGCTTTCAGATTCGTATTATCTGACATTTCTGTGACCTTCTTTTATACCTGCATTGTTTCCTACTGCTGGTTTTGGGCACAAGTTCTGTGTACACTATTCTGGAAACAAAAAAATAACCCAAAACCAACACCCACTCCTCCCCCACCATCACTCCTTCCCCAGCCCCAAGCCTAACAAAACCAGCCTGCAGAATGTGCAGGATTTCAAATGAGAACAAGCATAGATGGGACATCAAAAGATGGATTCTCCTTAGACATTTGTGCATGCAGTGCTCTGCAATCAACTCCTAAATTCTACTCCTGGTACACCAAATATTTGTCTTGGGAACTCCTTGTTCTCCATTCCAACCCTTCTGAGAGGGTAATCGAGGAGTTACTCTACATATTTTAAGCACATGTTGCACTAGTCAAATCCAATGCACAGCATTACTTGACTAACTGAGGCGGTGGCAAGGTCAATTAAGACCTGTTCATGTCTTAATTTGGAGCTCTTCCAACTGCTTGAAAAGTGAAGCCTTGGACGTTGAAGGTTCAGACTAAGGAGAATCCAAAATGTGGATAGCATGTCCCTTCTGCTGGAAGCCTTGAAGTTCACCACTGCAGTCTGCAGCCTACACAGATCATGTGAGTATTGTAAAAGTTCTCCAAGGAAGAGCAAGAATGAGGCTAATGCATGCACACAAACGCTGATCAAAAGCACTTGATGCTCTTGGACAAAAATAGGGAACCTTCACTTTTGGAAAGACAAGGTGACTATGGTTGTCTCTACAGTACTAGTAGGAAAATATCCCTGAAGTTTTGCAAAACCTCTTTTCAGGGGTTTGTTAACTTCATCTTTGTTAAGAACTGGGGAACACAGGGAGACCTGTCACTTTTTTTGCAGAATGCCATAGAAACTGCTACACTCACTTCAACAACAGTCCAAGTAACCTTCTCTGCAAATACTGACCATTTGCAGTTCTGGTTGATACAAGCCCCCATTACCTAAGAAAGGAACAACTCGGCAAGCAGTTTGCAAAGATGAACAACTTAGCACGACTGCGGCTGATGACATGCCCTGACCTTTTTTGCCTTCAGCTATGGGTGCCGTACCCTCCTACCCTCACACATGCCACTCAAAGCTCCTTGCGTGGAGCTCTCGCACCACCTATGACAGCAACTGTGCCAAGCCGCCACCCTTCTTCAGCACCATCGCACCTACCACAAGGTAGCTGAATCAGAGGGAAAAGGAGGTCGCCAATGGAGGGAAGTTGTACCCCCTGACAGCTAAGCTCCAACTACGGTGTCGCTTATGTCCTTCCCAGGACGGGCGGGAAAACGCCTCGGCGCAGCGCAGCGCTGGCCGGGAGCGGCCGGCACGGCACCGAGCGCGCTCCCCACTTCCCTCCCGCCCGCGCCGCTGCGGAGACCCCGGGTTCGCCGGAATCGGCCACATGCTGCACGGAGGGCAGCGCGGCAAAGGCGGCCTCCCCTCGTCGCCCGGGGAAGGCCGGCCTCGGATCCCCGCTCTCTCCACCGGCACGGGCAGTGCCAGCAGCCTCTCGCTGTGGCCGCCGCTGGCCGAAAGCCTCGCCGCGCACCGCCCGGCCGGCCCCGCCGCTCCGCGGGGTCACACGGCACCTGCCGTGGGCGGCCGCCGAGCGACAGGAAGCAGAAGCGCTCACCGCCGCGCCGCTCGCCGCCCCGCCCGGGCGCTCCTCTCCTCGCGCTACCACGATGGCGCCGGCCCGCCCCGCCTTCCCCGTCGCCTGCGGCGCAACGCGGCTGCTCCGAGCCACGCAGCACGCGTGCGGCCGGGCCCTGCCGAGCTGCCGGCGGAGCCGGGGCACAGCCCGGGCGGGAGAGCTTCCGGCGAGGCTGGGCGGGCGGCGAGCGCGGCCGAGCGTGAGCGCGCCAGGCGGGCGGCGGGCGGCGGCGCGATGGAGAGCTAGATGGAGGCGGCAGCACCGCGCGGCATAAACTAGCTGATCGTCCGGCAGCCGCCCGCTCCGCAGCCCCTCGGCTGCAGACGAGAAGGGCCCCAGCCCTGGCCGCGCCGGTGGCGAGGCGGCTCCGCAGCCCGCGGGCAGCCCTGGCGGGGCAGGGGAGCACTGCGGGCAGCCCCGGGGCCGCGCAGCCGTCTGCAACGCGCGGTGGGAGCCGCTGGGAACTATTTTACACGTTCCGGGGGGCTGGAGAGGAGCACGGAGACCACGCGGCAGGTCGCTGCCGTTAGGGAAAATTAATCCACGATGCCTGAGGTTTATATCCGAAAAGGAGACAGAGGAGTCCTGCAACATTCTTCCACTACAGGGAGAGTCCATGGGGCTTTTCCCATGGCGTCTGTCAAACGGTTGCGGGATGCAGCCCCCTTTTGATGCCAAGTTCCCGGCCACAGCACCCTCTTCCTTTTCCCCACTGGCTGAGGTATTCGGGAGATACAGACTTCCGGAACTGCCTACTCTATGCGCCCCCCTCTAATATGCACCCCCCTCTTGGCATTGAGAAGAAAGAAAAGAACCCCATTCCTAATGCTCTTAAGTCTTTGTTGCCTTGCTCTAGGTTCAGGAATTTAACACGGCCTTGATTAATCAACAGTCTCTGATGATTAGTAACAGTTCTAGAGAACTCCTAGTTTCTTCTGTTACTTCACTAGCCATAACTTCCTAGCCTTGTCTACAGGCCGATTCACACGGTCTCTTTGTAAAGACTCATCCATCTCATTCCTTTTAATCCCTCCTCTTTTTATTTGCTCTGTATTTGTCTTTACAAACCTTAATTACCATGGATTTAATTTTTTCTTCTGGAGTCTTCTTGGGTTTTGCTATTATTTGCAGTGACATCCTTTTCTGTCCTTTTGTAGTCATTTCTGGATCAGGTAGGCATGGCTGCTAGCGGCATCCCCTTGAGCACCTGCTGAAAGAGCTGCCGCCAGCATGGTGTCACACATGGTAAAAAGATGAGAGTTGCTATAGCATGTAAGAGGAGGAATCGTATTCATTTAGCCCAGAGCTGGCCAGTTAACCATGAAAACATGTCCCATCCCCATCCTTTCAACATTTGGACAGGTCCACGAGCTGACGTTATTTCCTTTGTTATTTGTTTGACCACTTTTCCGCTGTCATCTGCTTGCAAACAGCAGCTCGAGTCATTTAATTTCCCACAAACTCCTCCTTCTTCTGCCAACAGATAATCTAATACCATCCAATGTTGAAATACCGCTTTCCTCATTTAAGTGGGTTGGTCAGCAAAAAGGTCAAGCGCTGTGGCTGGCTGGTTGGTAATTATTTCCGAGACAGCTTGTAACCTAATTATCTCCTTCAAATGATAAATGGGTTCCCAGGCATCTGGGATTAATTCCTTAGGTTTCCAAGGGGCTGGTCCATCGTGTTGGGTAACTTGTTCTGTTGGCCGTTCATCATTTCCCCGTTTTGGGGTGCTCCCTCCAGCCAGGGCTGCATCAGCTGACTGCTTTTCTCTAATTAAATCATCACAGATTTTGATTCCTAAGCGATTTCCCAGAACTTGTAGTAGCAAAAAGAACAACAGTCTACTAAATATACCATATCCCTGACCAGTTTGGAGGTAACCTGAGCTAAGCATGTTGGCCACAAATCCAATACTGTCCTTTCAAAGCCCGTGTTCCATTAGCAAAGGAACCTACCCATGGTCATCAATTGGTGGCTCAAAATACAGCAGGATTCCCGGGCCTAACGGTCCTCCAACAAGAGTTGCCCCACCATAAGGGTCCCAGCATTTGCATTTCCAAGCTCCCGCACAGGGTTCCCACCTACATTTACATCTGCAAGCTGCTTGGTTGGATTTGGAGCAGAACTCACTAAAAGGCTTTGAGTTCCAATCCGGTGTGGCCATTCCCACTGATAATCACAAACAACATGTCTTCTACTTGTGGAATTTTTGTGGGGACTGCTCAAAAACAGGTGGTCAAAAAAACCCCTTGTCCCTCCCCATTGCTTTACAGGCTTCCAAATATTTTTGGTAAGTGTGATAAGAACGCCTTACGCAGCTACTGTTAGTGAGCCGAACAGGTATTTGATTGCATTTGCCTTGATATTTGGAACAATTGGAAGGAGGGCAATTGGGGGTCCAAACCCAGTTGTTCAAGCCCAGAGGGAAAGTCAATTGACAATTGCCTTTTCCTACATAGACACGCCCTATCCTATTAGGCAATGTAGTGGTTTGGTCTAAAATACTCATTACTGTTTATCTTCTGTGAGATAAGAATTAGGAGAAATGCAAAGCAGGCACCAACTTGAATGAATATAAAGAAGTTTATTAACAGACCTAAAAGAAGAAAAGAAAAGAAAAAAAAAATTATACCACCTTTAGAACTCTCCTCCTCCCCCCACCTTCCTCCCGTCTCCCACTGACAATGTAAAGACAACCCTTAAGATGTTCAGTCTGTTTACCACTTCCATAATAACCTGGTTCAGTCCATTTAGAAAGAGAAGTCTCTTTTTGCTCATGCTATGAAAACAGTATCACACCGAGACAGCCACCCACTTCCAAATATTGTTCAGTCCATTTAGGAAGAGGAGTCTCTCTGCTTGCGATGTGAGTCCCTTCCCCCGACTTGCAGCTTTTCCCGCAACTGCTTTCGAGGGTCCACTCTTGAAAGTTTTCTGGGGTACAATTTTAAGGTTGAGCTGTTCAGAAACAAAAAAAACAGAGGCCCTTCTCCTTCCCTGGGAGCAAAGGGTCATCTTCATCTTTAAGACTATCTCTGGAAGCATCTCTAGGAATTGAGGTTTTTCTCCTTTCCTCTTTGGAGCAAAAAGTCCTCATCTGGTTCATCTGGTTCATCTCTCTCTGTCCAAACTTCTCATGAAATTACAGCTGCGTCAGCATCTGCCTATCTCAGCGCAGGTGCTTCTGCTTATGAGTTGAACACTCCACCCCCCATATCTTCATGAAATTACAACAGGATACTCTGATATATCATAGCTTCACAACAGACTTTCAGCTTTAAGCATCTCCTCTCTCTCTTCCCTCAGGTTTTCAGCTCTTCACAGCAATAAAAGGGTTAATCTCACCTCGGCCTTACAGCTGGAATGTGGCTTATCGCAGTTGGCCACCTGACCTCTGCCGGACAGAGGTGCCGCTTTGCTGAATCTCGGCCGCAGTGGAGGGGGGGTTCTGAGCCGCTCCGGCTGCCCACGGCAAGGCAGTGGGGGGGGGGGTTCCATGGCTGGAACAGGCCCATGGCTCCAGGCTGGCCGTGGCCCGGCCCGGCCTGGCCCAAGCAGGGCCTGGCCGGGCCTGCTGGCCCCTGCACGGGGCCTGCAGCCACCTGTCCCAGCGCCGGAAACGAGAGAGAGCTTGGGGGGGAGTTTGTCTATTCTTAAGTGTGTATCACAGAGGCGGTCACAACTTTAAGTGGCTTAAAGAATTGTCCATATTCAAACTGGCCAGCTGATAGGTTCTATCAGGTCCCAGAGGAAGCTGTAAGCACCCCTTAGCAAGGATATCCCTTCCGGGACTATGCTTGCTAACCTATGACAGGCAATAAGTGCCTGTTGGAGAAGAATGAAGTGGCCATGAACTTCCTTCTTTGGCCCCAAATCCCATCCCACTGTGGCCCTCACATTGACCCACCATTTAGGTTCAGCTGGGCTAGCCAACTATGGCCACTCTTCAGATCCTCCTGGCCCTCCACAGAGCCAGCAATTGCTAAGGTTAAAAACTTTTGCTACTTCTTCTCCTAAGGCTGCAAATTGATTCTCCCACTCCTGGCCTAAACTCAGCTGACCATATCAAAGTAGAATTAGTAAGGAAAATGTTTTAATAGTGTCATCTAATTAGCTAGTCTAATTTTCCCGTTGTCTTCTGCAGCACCTGTGGCAATTGAAGACACAGAAACCACTTAACGTAACAAAATGGCCACAAGTATTAGCCCCCAAGTGAGTGGAGATTCTAGAGGAGGGATGCCTATACAGTCTATTTCAGCAGACGGTCTGAAGGTAGGACTGCGGGGCTTCTTCCGATGTCGAAGCACTGCCTACTGCTCCGGCCCACTCCTGCAGAGTGTCAGTCACGGCCTCCCGGCCTTCTCCTCCAGCTGAGATGTGCAAATCTCCGAGGCTTCAGAGACCTTGACCCGAGAGTGACGGGTTCACCTGTGTTCAGCTTACTTGACGGCTGTTTTCTGTCGTCAGTGACACTTGGAATGGGCCACGCCATTTCACCAGCACTGGCGCTTCTTTCTACTCCTTAATTAGGACTCAATCTCCTGGTTGGATGTTAAAAGCAGCAAAGTCCAAAGGCCGGGCTTGCACCAGCTGAGTTTCCTGTTGAAGGGGTTTCACAAGAAGCAGGATCCTGGCCACAGATGGTTTTAAAAATGCATCACTTGCCTCTACCCCCCCCCACTGGGTGGAGACTTACCAGGGCAATTGCAAACAACGATTGAAAGGGAGATAACTGAATCTCTCTTCTGGCTTGGGCCCTCATTCTCACCAAAGCCAATGTCCAAAGCCCTACCCATGGCATCTTGGTTTCTATTACCAGCTTCAAAAGGTGTTTATTTCTCTCTTCATTGTTTTCTACCCGAGCCGAGCTCTGGGGGTGCCAGGGCCTATGGAGGTTCCATTGTGTTCCTAAAGAAGCCAAAACCCCTTGAAGGATCTTTCCTGCAAAATGAGTTCCCCTATCTGAATCTATTGCTTCTACAATGCTGTATCTTGGAATGATTTGTTCCAAAAATGCCTTAAGAACTGATCCTGTCATTACTGAAGTAGTTGGAAATACTTCTGGCCACCTTGCTAGCTGACATACGATTACCAGAAGATATTAAGCCTTGCCACTTGGGGCATCTCCGGAAAATCCACCTGGCATCTTTGGAAGGGCCATGCAGCCCAAGGCCTCCCTCCTCTAGCAAGTTACTTTGTAACTTGGCTGTTGGCTTTAGCACAGATCAAGCAACCTTCAACAGCTCCTTTTGCCAGTCTAAAAAGACCCCCAGCAACATACATCATGAGATAGGCTTCTGCCAATCCTCAGGAAGTGCAAGAACTCTCTTAATGGAGTTGCTTTAATATTGGTAGGGCCAAAGGTTCTGGTATCTCTTGTTTGCCATCCCTTGGAAACCAATTCTTGCCTTTTTTCTCTGCCACACGACTTTTAACTGTATGTCAAACTGCTGCGGTAGAAAAGACAGCTTCCTGGGCAGTGATGGAGTCACGGGGAGCAAAGGGGGCATCTTGGAGAGTTCTGGCAGAAGTGTGGCTTTCTGAGTTTCTTCATCCACCAAAAAGGAGACAGAGGAGTCCTGTAACATTCTTCAACTCCAGGGAGAGGCCATGGGGCTTTTGCCATGGAGTCTCTCAAATGATTGCGGGATGCAGCTCCCTTCTGATGCTAAGTTCCTGGCAACAGCACCCTCTGAGGTACTCGGGAATTACAGACTTCCGGAACTGCCTACTCTATGCCCCCCTCTAATATGCACTCCCCTTTTGGAATGGAAAAGGAAGAAAACCAAACTATTCCTAATGCTAGGAAGTCTTTGCTGCCTTGCTCTAGGTTCAGGAATTTAGCAGGGCCTTGGCTGAGCAACAGTCTCTGTTGATTAGTAACAGTTTCTAGAACGAATACTTTCTTCTGTTACTTCCCCCCCTGTAAATTCCTAGCCTTGTCTAAGGAGAGATTCACACGGTCTCTTTGTAAAGACACATCTATCTTACTCCTTTCACGCCCACACCTTCCTTGCGGTGGAACGGCTCTCCCCGGCACAGCACCTGGCACAAAACCCCCGTATACGCACACACACACCTGCACTTACCCTGCACTCCACTGCACACACACACACACACACACCTCCCGCACACTAACACCCCCTCCACATCCCCACCATGCTACTTGCAGTGGCCCCGCCCCTGCCATCCCCACCGGCTGGCAGCACCCACTCCTCGCATGCTTCCCCATGCCTTGCATTTCCTTGCTGCCCCCTCTGTAGCCTTCCCTCAACCTGCCTTTTCTCCCCTGCCTTGCACTGACTTGCTCACCCATCCCCCACCTGACTTCCTTTCACATTCGTCTAGGTCTGGCCTCACCTTTCCTTTTCCTTCTAGGACCCTCATTGCCTTGCCTCGCCTCGCAAAGCCACCACTTGCCTTGCCTTGCCCTTGAACCCCTCCCTTGCCTTGCATGACCTTGCTCACCCCTCCCCCACCTGGAATTCAACACCCCTTTTCAATGACATTTCTGGGCCTTGCCCTGCCCTTTCTGCTCCTCCGAGGAATCTCAAAGCTCTCAAGCATCTCCGGTGTTTCAGGATCCCATGAGAGGAAGACCAGGGGAGGACGCATGTTGCCACACTCATCTCTGTGGGCAGCCTTTGTCTGGGAGCAATCCTTGCATGTCTTGAACCTTGGAGGGGCAATTCACATTTTGCCCTTGAGCTCGGGGACCAGAAAGAGAGTTCTTTTGCATACAAGGGAAGGCAGGTAGCTCAAGTCTTTTAGGTACAGAGGAGAGATGACCCACGCGGGATCAAGGCCACACAGAGCACTTGGTCCTGGCCACTTTTGTGCACCAGCAGTCCTTGAATGTACTTCTCACCTGCCTTGCCTGGCCTTGCCTTGGCAACACAACACTTGCCTTGCCTTGCCCTGCTAGCCCTCTGTAGCCTTGCATTCCTTTGCAGGGCCCTGCCCCGCACATGACCTGCCTACTGTTTTCCTCCAGGGCCTTGGCTTGCTGAGCCCTTCCTGTTTCTGCCTGGCCTTCCCATCAGTGGCCCTTCCTTCCTACAGCCAGCCTTGCCTCTAACTTCTGGGCCTTCTCTTGCCTACCAGTCCATTTGCTTTCCCCTCACTGCTCTGGCCTTGCCTACCTCTCCCTTGACTTGCCCACAATTGCCTGCACTCGGTTTGCAGCGCCTTGCCTGCATGGAAGGCAAGGGAAAGAGTGGTAGGCCGGGCAAAGCAAAGCCAGCAAGTTGTAGGCAGTGCGAGGCAAGGCAGACGCAGGCAAAGGAAGCAGAGCAAGGGTACCTTAAGAAGAACTAGACAAGGCAAGGCCAAGAGACTCGGAGTGCCTTTCCTTGGGAAGGCAAGGACATAGTGCCAGTGTTGCTGGAGCAGATGTTAAGGTACTGTGGGGAGGAATAGTCCAGCAAGACATTTCTCTTCTGGCCCCTGTGCGTGTAGGGGCAATTGTTGGACATATTCAATACTGGAGGCGGATCAGTCGCTGGATGTGTTGTATTTTGGAGGAAGGGATGCCGTTTCTTTGGAGATGGGCTTGTAGTTGCTCTCTTTGGCAAGGAAGGCAGGTTTGGATGTGCACATCAGGTACTCCTAGGGATTTTAAAGGCTTTTCCCAACAGGCAGAGCTCTCTCTGGGTTCGAGCTGTTGAGCTGTCAGTGGGAATGCAAAGGCCAAGCTCTTAAGCTATTTGTCCTGGTGCCTTCAGTGTGTGAGCAGTCCCTGGTGCCGTTGCCTTTGGATCCTGACTCTGGGAGAGGGAAGGCTTAGGATGGTACCTAGAGCTGAGAAGGAGAGTGCTGAGAACAGCGTGTGTGCTGCTAGTTTGAGGGGTGCAGGTGAAGTTGTAGGCAGCAAGATCTTCCTCAGCTGGCACTGTTTTGAGCCCTGTTTTTGCCAGATGGTTTCAAGTTGGTGGGTGGAATCTGCGAGAGGGAAAAGATTTGTATGGGCCAAAGAGGTGTGGTGTAAAGAAGAGTGTGCTCTTGGAAGGGGAAGATGAGGGCAACCTTTTTGTCCTGACACCGTTGATTTGAGTGCAGGGCCGTTTGCAAGTTGCCTCTGTCTGCCCTTGGGGTGGTTTCGAGCTGGGCCAGGTGCTTGGCCTTCTTTTGCAAGTCTGCAGCGCCGTCGTGTGGTTGTTTCCATGAGCGCTGACAGTGCCCGGCAAAAAGCTCTTGGCTGGCGCGGCCCCAGTCGTGTGGAAGCAGTTGGTGGAAGAGCTCTGCTGTGCATCCTGCCTCTTGGAGACATAAAAGGATGTAACCCTGCGCGTAGCGGGGAAGCAAGACGAATCTTTTCATTGTTGGCTGAGCAGTTTCCAAGCGGCAAAAGTAAAGGCAGTTTCAGCACGGCCTCTTTCTTTCAGAACCTTTTCTGTGCCATCATGAACATGCTCAACATGCCACTCGCACCCGCTGAACTGCATCAAAGGCCCTGGAGATAGGCACTTTCCTTCAAGCTCTCTGTAGCATCCTACCCTCCACCTCTGGCGGATCCCAAAGCCCTTCCAAACATCCAGCAGCTGCACGCAGAGAACAAGTGCTAGAACAAGGCGTTGGCCTTCCTAGTCCTTTTAAAGTCTGTGAATTAGGCGAAACATTCCAGTGAGCAGCACTTTCCTTCGCAACTATATCTAGAGCATCATCACATTCTCTCCAAGTGGGTAAGTCCACCCTTGCAGCGCAGCGTTTGCAGCCACAGTTCGGACTGAGAGATAGGCCAGGTGAGAAAGCATTTCTTGACTATCCCTCTTCTCTGGAAGACTTGATACTCGCAGCGCAACCACGTCCACACACCTTCAGTGTGGCCAGGTTCAAGCAGCTAGAGCTCCCAGAGATGGGAGAGTCAGGAGAGAAGACGTTCCAAAAGTACAGTGTACTTACAGCAGCATTAAAACTGTGCACAGCAGTCTGCAGCACTGTAGACTGCGGCTTCTCCGACAGACTAGCCATCCCATTGTTGCCTCTCGCAGCCTGCTTGCTAGCTGCTCTCCTGAAGAAAAGAACTAGAAGAAAAAGCCAATGCTGGGCTGCACCTTCCCCTTGCCTTACGTAAAGCCACCTAAACTCCCCGCTGCACTCTCTACTTCCCCTCTCCTTGGAAGCGACCACTGTGTTTGCTGCATCTCGAAGCCTAAAGTTAAGCGCCAAAGTTTCCAAGGATGGTTGGAAGAGGGATAAGTAGTAGCACAAGGAAGTAGTTGTCGTTGAACTTCCTCCTTCTCAATGCTAACGTGAATTGGGCAGGCAGGCGAGTGCTAGCCACGCTCCTTTCTCAGTTTGTACGCTGCGGACACGAGTCCGGTGCTCTGCGCCTTCGTTCGGCCTCTTTAGTACCCATGTCGCTCTTTCATTCAGCCGGAGTCGAAGCGTCGTCTACTTCTCGCCCAGAGAGCACGGTGCCGGCAGCGAAATGCCCCAGCCGACTGCTTCTGCCGACACACGCCTGGTCTATGCACTTTCCCTCGCAGCGACATACAGCAGCACTTTCGGTCTTTCTTGTCGTCCAAATGTAAAGGGAAAGATTCTCTGCTATGTCCCGCCCAGAGAACAGTTTTAGGTCAACCAGCACGCCCAGAGCTTGCCCTCGACGCGTGGAAACTTGTGTTTGCACCACATTCAAGTGGTAGCCGTCTTTCCTTTACAGGCTGCAGAACGCCGTCAGATCCCGGTGCTCTCTGCACCTGCCTTCTCAGTTCCAATACCGCCGCGCACAATACAGCTTTGCAGGAAGCAAACACGCGGATAGTCATGTCACTCAGAAGAACGTGCCAGGACGAAAAGATGTTCTTCCTTTCTCCTCGTCGCCCATATTGTGGTGCTGTATTAAAAGCCTTGGCCAGCGAAAGGCTAATCCAGCAAGTGTTTCTCACCTGATGCATTTCGCTGAGGGAGAGCTGAGGAAAATCCTTGCACAGCACACTGCGGATGCGTGCAGTACACATGCTGAAGAGAGCCACAGCTAAAAGCCATCGCTGGGCTTCAGTTCTGTCCAGACGGCAGAAGGCGAAGAACGAAGCAGCTGGGCACCGCGTTAACGTACTCAGTGGACCGAATTTCAAATGTCCAGCCAAAAGCTGCTTCATAAGCAGATTCAGCTGAGAATGCTCTGGATGATTCACAAAGTAAGGCGTAGCCGTTGCACTCTATCACACTATCAGGCCAGAAGAAGTTTCTTACACCTTCAATGCTGCAGAGTCCATGCAGCTGGAGCACACGCAGTAGGACGCGTCCAGATAGACGGCGTTCTTCAAGTACCCCCCTCCTCCAAGCAGCCTTGAAACTGAGCACAACACACTGCGGCTCGGGAGCTTCCTTCTCAGATAGACGTGCCGTCACGTTATTCACTCTCGCAGCTCCGTTGCCCACTAGCAGCAGGTGCTACCAAAGCAAAATGCTCCAGAAGTAAAAAGCACTGCTGAGCAAACCTTTTCCTTTGCCTCACGTAAAGCACTGTAAACTGTCCGCTGCACTCTTTATTTCCATTCTCCGCTGCATCTACCACTGTCATCTCTGCATCTCGAAGCATAAAGCTCGGCACAATTCTTCCCAGGGAAAGCTGGAAGAGAAATAGGTAGCAGCACAAGTAGCTGCAAGTGGAACTTTTGTTTTCAACTGCTAACGTGAATCCGCAAAGAAGCGAGCGGCAGCCACGCTTCTTCTTGCAGCCTGTGCGATGCGCACACCAGCTCGGTGCTCTGCGCCCTCATTCGTATGCTCTTCGTACCATGTCGCGCTTTTCATTCTGCCGGAGTCGAAGCGTCGTCTACTTCTCGCCCGGAGAGCACGGTGCCGGAAGAGAAATGCCCCAGCCGACTGCCCTTCCGAAACACACCAGGGCTATGCACTTTTCTCGCAGCGACATACAGCAGCACTTTCGGTCTTTTCTTGTCGTCCAAATGTAAAGGGAAAGATTCTCAGCAATGTCGGGCACAGAGAACAGTTTTAGGTCAACAAGCACGCCCAGAGCTTGCCCGCGACTCGTGGAAACTTGTGTTTGCACACATTCCAGTGGCAGCCCTCTTTCCTTTACAGCCTGCAGAGCGCCGTCAGATCGCGGTGCTCTCTGCACCTGCCTTCTCCCTTTCAAGTACCACTGCGCACAATATAGCCTTGCAGGAAGCAATGACGCGGATAGTCGTCTCGCAGAGAAGAACGTGCAAAGACGAAAAGATGTTCTTCTTTGCTCCTCCTCGTCGCCCAGATTGTGGTGCTGTACTGAAAGCCATGGCCAGCGAAAGGCTAATCCAGCAAGTGTTTCTCACCTGATGCATTTCGCTGAGGGAGAGCTGAGGAAAATCCTTGCACAGCACACTGCGGATGCGTGCAGTACACATGCTGAAGAGCGGCAAAACTCAAAGCCATCGCTGGGCTTCAGTTCTGTCCAGACGGCAGAAGGCGAAGAACGAAGCAGCTGGGCACCGCGTTAACGTACTCAGTGGACCGAATTTCAAATGTCCAGCCAAAAGCTGCTTCATAAGCAGATTCAGCTGAGAATGCTCTGGATGATTCACAAAGTAAGGCGTAGCCGTTGCACTCTATCACACTATCAGGCCAGAAGAAGTTTCTTACACCTTCAATGCTGCAGAGTCCATGCAGCTGGAGCACACGCAGTAGGACGCGTCCAGATAGACGGCGTTCTTCAAGTACCCCCCTCCTCCAAGCAGCCTTGAAACTGAGCACAACACACTGCGGCTCGGGAGCTTCCTTCTCAGATAGACGTGCCGTCACGTTATTCACTCTCGCAGCTCCGTTGCCCACTTGCAGCAGCTGCTACCAAAGCAAAATGCTCCAGAAGTAAAAAGCACTGCTGAGCAAACCTTTTCCTTTGCCTCACGTAAAGCACTGTAAACTGTCCGCTGCACTCTTTATTTCCATTCTCCGCTGCATCTACCACTGTCATCTCTGCATCTCGAAGCATAAAGCTCGGCACAATTCTTCCCAGGGAAAGCTGGAAGAGAAATAGGTAGCAGCACAAGTAGCTGCAAGTGGAACTTTTGTTTTCAACTGCTAACGTGAATCCGCAAAGAAGCGAGCGGCAGCCACGCTTCTTCTTGCAGCCTGTGCGATGCGCACACCAGCTCGGTGCTCTGCGCCCTCATTCGTATGCTCTTCGTACCATGTCGCGCTTTTCATTCAGCCGGAGTCGAAGCGTCGTCTACTTCTCGCCCGGAGAGCACGGTGCCGGAAGAGAAATGCCCCAGCCGACTGCCCTTCCGAAACACACCAGGGCTATGCACTTTTCTCGCAGCGACATACAGCAGCACTTTCGGTCTTTTCTTGTCGTCCAAATGTAAAGGGAAAGATTCTCAGCAATGTCGGGCACAGAGAACAGTTTTAGGTCAACAAGCACGCCCAGAGCTTGCCCGCGACTCGTGGAAACTTGTGTTTGCACACATTCCAGTGGCAGCCCTCTTTCCTTTACAGCCTGCAGAGCGCCGTCAGATCGCGGTGCTCTCTGCACCTGCCTTCTCCCTTTCAAGTACCACTGCGCACAATATAGCCTTGCAGGAAGCAATGACGCGGATAGTCGTCTCGCAGAGAAGAACGTGCAAAGACGAAAAGATGTTCTTCTTTGCTCCTCCTCGTCGCCCAGATTGTGGTGCTGTACTGAAAGCCATGGCCAGCGAAAGGCTAATCCAGCAAGTGTTTCTCACCTGATGCATTTCGCTGAGGGAGAGCTGAGGAAAATCCTTGCACAGCACACTGCGGATGCGTGCAGTACACATGCTGAAGAGCGGCAAAACTCAAAGCCATCGCTGGGCTTCAGTTCTGTCCAGACGGCAGAAGGCGAAGAACGAAGCAGCTGGGCACCGCGTTAACGTACTCAGTGGACCGAATTTCAAATGTCCAGCCAAAAGCTGCTTCATAAGCAGATTCAGCTGAGAATGCTCTGGCTGCTTCACAAAGTAAGGCGCAGCCGTTTCCATTCATCACACTACCTGGCCAGAAGCAGTATCCTACACCTTCAATGCTGCAGCGTCCATGCAGCTGGAGCACACGCAGTAGGACGCGTCGAGATAGAAGGCGTTCTTCAAGTACCCCCTTCTCCAAGCAGCCTTGAAACTGAGCACAACACACTGCGGCTCGGGAGCTTCCTTCTCAGATAGACGTGCCGTCACGTTATTCACTCTCGCAGCACAATTCTTCCCAGGGAAAGCTGGAAGAGAAATAGGTAGCAGCACAAGTAGCTGCAAGTGGAACTTTTGTTTTCAACTGCTAACGTGAATCCGCAAAGAAGCGAGCGGCAGCCACGCTTCTTCTTGCAGCCTGTGCGATGCGCACACCAGCTCGGTGCTCTGCGCCCTCATTCGTATGCTCTTCGTACCATGTCGCGCTTTTCATTCTGCCGGAGTCGAAGCGTCGTCTACTTCTCGCCTGAGAGCACGGTGCCGGCAGAGAAACGCTCCGGGCTTCTGCCTCTGCCGAAACACGCCTGGGCTATCCCTCTCAGCGTTAAGTAGCACAAAATGCTGTCTGCGTTGTGGTCTTAATCTTAAGGGAAAGATTCTCGGCTTCGGCTAGCACAGAGAACTTTGCTGGGACAATACATGTGTTTTATTATCCTTTCTCGCAAGAAGACTATGGTGCTTCTTTGGAACTGTTGGCCAGTGTAAGGCTAATCCAGCAAGTGCTTCTCTCCTGACACATTTCTCTGAGCGAGAGCTTCGGCGGACAGTTGGGCTCTGCGAAGCAGAAAGTCTGTGCTTGCACGTAGCGCTGAGGAGAATCTGTGCACAGCGCGCTCTGGATGCGTGCAGTACACACACTAAAGAGAGCCAAAGCTCAATGTCTCAGTTCTGTCCAGCGCCGGAAATTGAGAAGAACGCAGCCCCAGAGCTCTGGGCTGGAGTGTGCGATGGTTATGAGCTGTGCCGCTCTTCTGCGTGTCTACTGCACGCATCCATAGTGTACAGTGCAAGGATTTTCCTCAGCTCTAGCTCAGCGAAATGCATTAGAAGGGAAGCACATGCTAGATTAGCCATTCGTTAGCCCACGCTTTCAGTAGAGCACCACAATCTGGGCGACGAGGAAAAGCAAAGAAGAACATCTTTTCGTCTTTGCACGATCTTCTCTGCGAGACATCTCTCCACGTCTTTGCTTCCTGCAAGGCTGTAAGGTGCGCGGTGGTACTTGGAAGGGAGAAGGCAGGTGCAGAGAGCACCGCGATCTGACGGCGCTCTGCAGGCTTAAAGGAAAGAAAGCTACCACTTGAATATGGTGCAAATACCAATTTCCACGCGTCGCGGGTAAGCTCCGGGTAAGCTTGGTGACCTAAAACTGGGCGCTGAGTGAGACGTAACCGAGAATCTTTCCCTTTGCATTCCGGCTCCAACGCAAACAGAATGTGATGCTACTTAGCGCTGCGAAGGATAGTGCATAGCCCTGGTGTGTTTGGGAAGAATCAGCAGCCTGGAGCGTTTTTCTGGAGCCTTTCTCCGCTGGCACCGTGCTCTCTGGGCGAGAAGTAGACGACGCTTCGACTCCGGCAGAATGAAAGCGCGACATGGTACGAAGAGCATTAAAGAATGAGGGCAGAGCACCGAGCTGGTGTGTGCATCGCACAGGCTGCAAGAGGAAGCCTGGCTGTCACTCGCTTGTTTCCGGATTCACGTTAGCGTTTTAAAACAGAAAGTTCCACTTGCAGCTACTTGTGCTGCTGCCTATTTCTCTTCCAGCGTTCCCTGGGAGGAATTGTGCCGAGCTTTATGCTTCGAGATGCAGAGATAACAGTGGTAGATGCAGCGGAGAATGGAAATACAGAGCACAGCGGACAGTTTATGGTGCTTTACGTGAGGCAAGGGAAAGTGCAGCCCGGCAGTGCTTTTTACTTCTGGAGCATTTTGCTTTGGTAGCAGCTGCTGCAAGTGGGCAACGGAGCTGCGAGAGTGAATAACGTGACGGCACGTCTATCTGAGAAGGAAGCTCCCGAGCCGCAGTGTGTTGTGCTCAGTTTCAAGGCTGCTTGGAGGAGGGGGGTACTTGAAGAACGCCGTCTATCTGGACGCGTCCTACTGCGTGTGCTCCAGCTGCATGGACGCTGCAGCATTGAAGGTGTAGGATACTGCTTCTGGCCAGGTAGTGTGATGAATGGAAACGGCTGCGCCTTACTTTGTGAAGCAGCCAGAGCATTCTCAGCTGAATCTGCTTATGAAGCAGCTTTTGGCTGGACATTTGAAATTCGGTCCACTGAGTACGTTAACGCGGTGCCCAGTTGCTTCGTTCTTTGCCTTCTGCGGTCTGGACAAAACTGAAGCCCAGCGATGGCTTTGCGTTTTGGCGCTCTTCAGCGCGAACACTGCACGCATCCACAGTGTGCTGTGCACGGATTTTCCTCAGCTCGACGTACAATCATTTTCTTGCTGTTTCCAGAGTCTAAACTCTTCGTGAAACTCTCGCTCAGCGAGATGCGTCAGGAATGAGGCACTTGCTGGATGAGCTTTTCGCTAGCCAAGACTTTCAATACAGCACCACAATTCAGGCAAGAAGCAGGAGAAAGGAAGATCATCCTTTCGTCCTTCCACGTTCTTCTCTGCGAGATGACTACCCGTGTCTTTGCTTCCTGCAAGGCTGTAAGAGGCGCGGTAGTACTTAGAACTGAGAAGGCAGGTGCAGAGAGCACGGCGGTCTGACGGTGCTCTGCAGGCTGTAAAGGAAAGACGGCAGCCACTTGAATGTGGTGCAAACACAAGTTTCCACGCGTCGAGGGCAAGCTCTGGGCGTGCTGGTTGACCTAAAACTGTTCTCTGGGCGGGACATAGCAGAGAATCTTTCCCTTTACATTTGGACGACAAGAAAGACCGAAAGTGCTGCTGTATGTCGCTGCGAGGGAAAGTGCATAGACCAGGCGTGTGTCGGCAGAAGCAGTCGGCTGGGGCATTTCGCTGCCGGCACCGTGCTCTCTGGGCGAGAAGTAGACGACGCTTCGACTCCGGCTGAATGAAAGAGCGACATGGGTACTAAAGAGGCCGAACGAAGGCGCAGAGCACCGGACTCGTGTCCGCAGCGTACAAACTGAGAAAGGAGCGTGGCTAGCACTCGCCTGCCTGCCCAATTCACGTTAGCATTGAGAAGGAGGAAGTTCAACGACAACTACTTCCTTGTGCTACTACTTATCCCTCTTCCAACCATCCTTGGAAACTTTGGCGCTTAACTTTAGGCTTCGAGATGCAGCAAACACAGTGGTCGCTTCCAAGGAGAGGGGAAGTAGAGAGTGCAGCGGGGAGTTTAGGTGGCTTTACGTAAGGCAAGGGGAAGGTGCAGCCCAGCATTGGCTTTTTCTTCTAGTTCTTTTCTTCAGGAGAGCAGCTAGCAAGCAGGCTGCGAGAGGCAACAATGGGATGGCTCGTCTGTCGGAGAAGCCGCAGTCTACAGTGCTGCAGACTGCTGTGCACAGTTTTAATGCTGCTGTAAGTACACTGTACTTTTGGAACGTCTTCTCTCCTGACTCTCCCATCTCTGGGAGCTCTAGCTGCTTGAACCTGGCCACACTGAAGGTGTGTGGACGTGGTTGCGCTGCGAGTATCAAGTCTTCCAGAGAAGAGGGATAGTCAAGAAATGCTTTCTCACCTGGCCTATCTCTCAGTCCGAACTGTGGCTGCAAACGCTGCGCTGCAAGGGTGGACTTACCCACTTGGAGAGAATGTGATGATGCTCTAGATATAGTTGCGAAGGAAAGTGCTGCTCACTGGAATGTTTCGCCTAGTTCACAGACTTTAAAAGGACTAGGAAGGCCAACGCCTTGTTTTAGCACTTGTTCTCTGCGTGCAGCTGCTGGATGTTTGGAAGGGCTTTGGGATCCGCCAGAGGTGGAGGGTACGATGCTACAGAGAGCTTGAAGGAAAGCGCCTATCTCCAGGGCCTTTGATGCAGTTCAGCGGGTGCGAGTGGCATGTTGAGCATGTTCATGATGGCACAGAAAAGGTTCTGAAAGAAAGAGGCCGTGCTGAAACTGCCTTTACTTTTGCCGCTTAGAAACTGCTCAGCCAACAATGAAAAGATTCGTCTTGCTTCCCCGCTACGCGCAGGGTTACATCCTTTTATGTCTCCAAGAGGCAGGATGCACAGCGGAGCTCTTCCACCAACTGCTTCCACACGACTGGGGCCGCGCCAGCCAAGCGCTTTTTGCCGGGCACTGTCAGCGCTCATGGAAACAACCACACGACGGCGCTGCAGACTTGCAAAAGAAGGCCAAGCACCTGGCCCAGCTCGAAACCACCCCAAGGGCAGACAGAGGCAACTTGCAAACGGCCCTGCACTCAAATCAACGGTGTCAGGACAAAAAGGTTGCCCTCATCTTCCCCTTCCAAGAGCACACTCTTCTTTACACCACACCTCTTTGGCCCATACAAATCTTTTCCCTCTCGCAGATTCCGCCCACCAACTTGAAACCATCTGGCAAAAACAGGGCTCAAAACAGTGCCAGCTGAGGAAGATCTTGCTGCCTACAACTTCACCTGCACCCCTCAAACTAGCAGCACACACGCTGTTCTCAGCACTCTCCTTCTCAGCTCTAGGTACCATCCTAAGCCTTCCCTCTCCCAGAGTCAGGATCCAAAGGCAACGGCACCAGGGACTGCTCACACACTGAAGGCACCAGGACAAATAGCTTAAGAGCTTGGCCTTTGCATTCCCACTGACAGCTCAACAGCTCGAACCCAGAGAGAGCTCTGCCTGTTGGGAAAAGCCTTTAAAATCCCTAGGAGTACCTGATGTGCACATCCAAACCTGCCTTCCTTGCCAAAGAGAGCAACTACAAGCCCATCTCCAAAGAAACGGCATCCCCTCCTCCAAAATACAACACATCCAGCGACTGATCCGCCTCCAGTATTGAATATGTCCAACAATTGCCCCCACACGCACAGGGGCCAGAAGAGAAATGTCTTGCTGGACTATTCCTCCCCACAGTACCTTAACATCTGCTCCAGCAACACTGGCACTATGTCCTTGCCTTCCCAAGGAAAGGCACTCCGAGTCTCTTGGCCTTGCCTTGTCTAGTTCTTCTTAAGGTACCCTTGCTCTGCTTCCTTTGCCTACGTCCGCCTTGCCTCGCACTGCCTACAACTTGCTGGCTTTGCTTTGCCCGGCCTACCACTCTTTCCCTTGCCTTCCATGCAGGCAAGGCGCTGCAAACCGAGTGCAGGCAATTGTGGGCAAGTCAAGGGAGAGGTAGGCAAGGCCAGAGCAGTGAGGGGAAAGCAAATGGAGTGGTAGACAAGAGAAGGTCCAGAAGTTAGAGGCAAGGCTGGCTGTAGGAAGGAAGGGCCACTGATGGGAAGGCCAGGCAGAAACAGGAAGGGCTCAGCAAGCCAAGGCCCTGGAGGAAAACAGTAGGCAGGTCATGTGCTGGGCATGGCCGTGCAAAGGAATGCAAGGCTCCAGAGGGCTAGCAGGGCAAGGCAAGGCAAGTGTTGTGTTGCCAAGGCAAGGCCAGGCAAGGCAGGTGAGAAGTACATTCAAGGACTGCTGGTACACAAAAGTGGCCAGGACCAAGTGCTCTGTGTGGCCTTGATCCCGCGTGGGTCATCTCTCCTCTGTACCTAAAAGACTTGAGCTACCTGCTTTCCCTTGTATGCAAAAGAACTCTCTTTCTGGTCCCCGAGCTCAAGGGCAAAATGTGAATTGCCCCTCCAAGGTTCAAGACATGCAAGGATTGCTCCCAGACAAAGGCTGCCCACAGAGATGAGTGTGGCAACATGCGTCCTCCCCTGGTCTTCCTCTCATGGGATCCTGAAACACCGGAGATGCTTGAGAGCTTTGAGATTCCTCGGAGGAGCAGAAAGGGCAGGGCAAGGCCCAGAAATGTCATTGAAAAGGGGTGTTGAATTCCAGGTGGGGGAGGGGTGAGCAAGGTCATGCAAGGCAAGGGAGGGGTTCAAGGGCAAGGCAAGGCAAGTGGTGGCTTTGCGAGGCGAGGCAAGGCAATGAGGGTCCTAGAAGGAAAAGGAAAGGTGAGGCCAGACCTAGACGAATGTGAAAGGAAGTCAGGTGGGGGATGGGTGAGCAAGTCAGTGCAAGGCAGGGGAGAAAAGGCAGGTTGAGGGAAGGCTACAGAGGGGGCAGCAAGGAAATGCAAGGCATGGGGAAGCATGCGAGGAGTGGGTGCTGCCAGCCGGTGGGGATGGCAGGGGCGGGGCCACTGCAAGTAGCATGGTGGGGATGTGGAGGGGGTGTTAGTATGCGGGAGGTGTGTGTGTGTGTGTGTGCAGTGGAGTGCAGGGTAAGTGCAGGTGTGTGTGTGCGTATACGGGGGTTTTGTGCCAGGTGCTGTGCCGGGGAGAGCCGTTCCACCGCAAGGAAGGTGTGGGAGTGAAAGGAGTAAGATAGATGTGTCTTTACAAAGAGACCGTGTGAATCTCTCCTTAGACAAGTCTAGGAATTTACAGGGGGGGAAGTAACAGAAGAAAGTATTCGTTCTAGAAACTGTTACTAATCAACAGAGACTGTTGCTCAGCCAAGGCCCTGCTAAATTCCTGAACCTAGAGCAAGGCAGCAAAGACTTCCCAGCATTAGGAATAGTTTGGTTTTCTTCCTTTTCCATTCCAAAAGGGGACTGCATATTAGAGGGGGGCGTAGAGTAGGCAGTTCCGGAAGTCTGTAATTCCCGAGTACCTCAGAGGGTGCTGTTGCCAGGAACTTAGCATCAGAAGGGGGCTGCTTCCTGCAATCATTTGAGAGACTCCATGGCAAAAGCCCCATGGCCTCTCCCTGGAGTTGAAGAATGTTACAGGACTCCTCTGTCTCCTTTTTGGTGGATGAAGAAACTCAGAAAGCCACACTTCTGCCAGAACTCTCCAAGATGCCCCCTTTGCTCCCCGTGACTCCATCACTGCCCAGGAAGCTGTCTTTTCTACCACAGCAGTTTGACATACAGTTAAAAGTCGTGTGGCAGAGAAAAAAGGCAAGAATTGGTTTCCAAGGGATGGCAAACAAGAGATACCAGAACCTTTGGCCCTACCAATATTAAAGCAACTCCATTAAGAGAGTTCTTGCACTTCCTGAGGATTGGCAGAAGCCTATCTCATGATGTATGTTGCTGGGGGTCTTTTTAGACTGGCAAAAGGAGCTGTTGAAGGTTGCTTGATCTGTGCTAAAGCCAACAGCCAAGTTACAAAGTAACTTGCTAGAGGAGGGAGGCCTTGGGCTGCATGGCCCTTCCAAAGATGCCAGGTGGATTTTCCGGAGATGCCCCAAGTGGCAAGGCTTAATATCTTCTGGTAATCGTATGTCAGCTAGCAAGGTGGCCAGAAGTATTTCCAACTACTTCAGTAATGACAGGATCAGTTCTTAAGGCATTTTTGGAACAAATCATTCCAAGATACAGCATTGTAGAAGCAATAGATTCAGATAGGGGAACTCATTTTGCAGGAAAGATCCTTCAAGGGGTTTTGGCTTCTTTAGGAACACAATGGAACCTCCATAGGCCCTGGCACCCCCAGAGCTCGGCTCGGGTAGAAAACAATGAAGAGAGAAATAAACACCTTTTGAAGCTGGTAATAGAAACCAAGATGCCATGGGTAGGGCTTTGGACATTGGCTTTGGTGAGAATGAGGGCCCAACCCAGAAGAGAGATTCAGTTATCTCCCTTTCAATCGTTGTTTGCAATTGCCCTCCTGGTAAGTCTCCACCCAGTGGGGGGGGGTAGAGGCAAGTGATGCATTTTTAAAACCATCTGTGGCCAGGATCCTGCTTCTTGTGAAACCCCTTCAACAGGAAACTCAGCTGGCGCAAGCCCGGCCTTTGGACTTTGCTGCTTTTAACATCCAACCAGGAGATTGAGTCCTAATTAAGGAGTAGAAAGAAGCGCCAGTGCTGGTGAAATGGCGTGGCCCATTCCAAGTGTCACTGACGACAGAAAACAGCCGTCAAGTAAGCTGAACACAGGTGAACCCGTCACTCTCGGGTCAAGGTCTCTGAAGCCTCAGAGATTTGCACATCTCAGCTGGAGGAGAAGGCCGGGAGGCCGTGACTGACACTCTGCAGGAGTGGGCCGGAGCAGTAGGCAGTGCTTCGACATCGGAAGAAGCCCCGCAGTCCTACCTTCAGACCGTCTGCTGAAATAGACTGTATAGGCATCCCTCCTCTAGAATCTCCACTCACTTGGGGGCTAATACTTGTGGCCATTTTGTTACGTTAAGTGGTTTCTGTGTCTTCAATTGCCACAGGTGCTGCAGAAGACAACGGGAAAATTAGACTAGCTAATTAGATGACACTATTAAAACATTTTCCTTACTAATTCTACTTTGATATGGTCAGCTGAGTTTAGGCCAGGAGTGGGAGAATCAATTTGCAGCCTTAGGAGAAGAAGTAGCAAAAGTTTTTAACCTTAGCAATTGCTGGCTCTGTGGAAGGCCAGGAGGATCTGAAGAGTGGCCATAGTTGGCTAGCCCAGCTGAACCTAAATGGTGGGTCAATGTGAGGGCCCACAGTGGGATGGGATTTGGGGCCAAAGAAGGAAGTTCACGGCCACTTCATTCTTCTCCAACAGGCACTTATTGCCTAATAGGATAGGGCGTGTCTATGTAGGAAAAGGCAATTGTCAATTGACTTTCCCTCTGGGCTTGAACAACTGGGTTTGGACCCCCAATTGCCCTCCTTCCAATTGTTCCAAATATCAAGGCAAATGCAATCAAATACCTGTTCGGCTCACTAACAGTAGCTGCGTAAGGCGTTCTTATCACACTTACCAAAAATATTTGGAAGCCTGTAAAGCAATGGGGAGGGACAAGGGGTTTTTTTGACCACCTGTTTTTGAGCAGTCCCCACAAAAATTCCACAAGTAGAAGACATGTTGTTTGTGATTATCAGTGGGAATGGCCACACCGGATTGGAACTCAAAGCCTTTTAGTGAGTTCTGCTCCAAATCCAACCAAGCAGCTTGCAGATGTAAATGTAGGTGGGAACCCTGTGCGGGAGCTTGGAAATGCAAATGCTGGGACCCTTATGGTGGGGCAACTCTTGTTGGAGGACCGTTAGGCCCGGGAATCCTGCTGTATTTTGAGCCACCAATTGATGACCATGGGTAGGTTCCTTTGCTAATGGAACACGGGCTTTGAAAGGACAGTATTGGATTTGTGGCCAACATGCTTAGCTCAGGTTACCTCCAAACTGGTCAGGGATATGGTATATTTAGTAGACTGTTGTTCTTTTTGCTACTACAAGTTCTGGGAAATCGCTTAGGAATCAAAATCTGTGATGATTTAATTAGAGAAAAGCAGTCAGCTGATGCAGCCCTGGCTGGAGGGAGCACCCCAAAACGGGGAAATGATGAACGGCCAACAGAACAAGTTACCCAACACGATGGACCAGCCCCTTGGAAACCTAAGGAATTAATCCCAGATGCCTGGGAACCCATTTATCATTTGAAGGAGATAATTAGGTTACAAGCTGTCTCGGAAATAATTACCAACCAGCCAGCCACAGCGCTTGACCTTTTTGCTGAGCAACCCACTTAAATGAGGAAAGCGGTATTTCAACATTGGATGGTATTAGATTATCTGTTGGCAGAAGAAGGAGGAGTTTGTGGGAAATTAAATGACTCGAGCTGCTGTTTGCAAGCAGATGACAGCGGAAAAGTGGTCAAACAAATAACAAAGGAAATAACGTCAGCTCGTGGACCTGTCCAAATGTTGAAAGGATGGGGATGGGACATATTTTCATAGTTAACTGGCCAGCTATGGGCTAAATGAATACGATTTCTCCTCTTATATGCTATCGCAATTCTCATCTTTTTACCATGTGTGACACCATGCTGGCTGCAGCTCTTTCAGCAGGTGCTCAAGGGGATGCCGCTAGCAGCCATGCCTACCTGATCCAGAAATGACTACAAAAGGACAGAAAAGGATGTCACTGCAAATAATAGCAAAACCCAAGAAGACTCCAGAAGAAAAAATTAAATCCATGGTAATTAAGGTTTGTAAAGACAAATACAGAGCAAATAAAAAGAGGAGGGATTAAAAGGAATGAGATGGATGAGTCTTTACAAAGAGACCGTGTGAATCGGCCTGTAGACAAGGCTAGGAAGTTATGGCTAGTGAAGTAACAGAAGAAACTAGGAGTTCTCTAGAACTGTTACTAATCATCAGAGACTGTTGATTAATCAAGGCCGTGTTAAATTCCTGAACCTAGAGCAAGGCAACAAAGACTTAAGAGCATTAGGAATGGGGTTCTTTTCTTTCTTCTCGATGCCAAGAGGGGGGTGCATATTAGAGGGGGGCGCATAGAGTAGGCAGTTCCGGAAGTCTGTATCTCCCGAATACCTCAGCCAGTGGGGAAAAGGAAGAGGGTGCTGTGGCCGGGAACTTGGCATCAAAAGGGGGCTGCATCCCGCAACCGTTTGACAGACGCCATGGGAAAAGCCCCATGGACTCTCCCTGTAGTCGAAGAATGTTGCAGGACTCCTCTGTCTCCTTTTCGGATATAAACCTCAGGCATCGTGGATTAATTTTCCCTAACGGCAGCGACCTGCCGCGTGGTCTCCGTGCTCCTCTCCAGCCCCCCGGGACGTGTAAAATAGTTCCCAGCGGCTCCCACCGCGCGTTGCAGACGGCTGCGCGGCCCCGGGGCTGCCCGCAGTGCTCCCCTGCCCCGCCAGGGCTGCCCGCGGGCTGCGGAGCCGCCTCGCCACCGGCGCGGCCAGGGCCGGGGCCCTTCTCGACAGCAGCCGAGGGGCTGCGGAGCGGGCGGCTGCCGGACGATCAGCTATTTTATGCCGCGCGGTGCTGCCGCCTCCATCTAGCTCTCCATCACGCCGCCGCCCGCCTGGCGCGCTCACGCTCGGCCGCGCTCGCCGCCCGCCCAGCCTCGCCGGAAGCTCTCCCGCCCGGGCTGTGCCCCGGCTCCGCCGGCAGCTCGGCAGGGCCCGGCCGCACGCGTGCTGCGTGGCTCGGAGCAGCCGCGTTGCGCCGCAGGCGACGGGGAAGGCGGGGCGGGCCGGCGCCATCGTGGTAGCGCGAGGAGAGGAGCGCCCGGGCGGGGCGGCGAGCGGCGCGGCGGTGAGCGCTTCTGCTTCCTGTCGCTCGGCGGCCGCCCACGGCAGGTGCCGTGTGACCCCGCGGAGCGGCGGGGCCGGCCGGGCGGTGCGCGGCGAGGCTTTCGGCCAGCGGCGGCCACAGCGAGAGGCTGCTGGCACTGCCCGTGCCGGTGGAGAGAGCGGGGATCCGAGGCCGGCCTTCCCCGGGCGACGAGGGGAGGCCGCCTTTGCCGCGCTGCCCTCCGTGCAGCATGTGGCCGATTCCGGCGAACCCGGGGTCTCCGCAGCGGCGCGGGCGGGAGGGAGTGGGGAGCGCGCTCGGTGCCGTGCCGGCCGCTCCCGGCCAGCGCTGCGCTGCGCCGAGGCGTTTTCCCGCCCGTCCTGGGAAGGACATAAGCGACACCGTAGTTGGAGCTTAGCTGTCAGGGGGAACAACTTCTCTCTGTGAAAAACGAAGTTCACTCTCCTGTGAGAATTTAAAGGGGTTTAATATAAAGACAATAAGAGACACATCAAATAAAGCAACGGGGTAACAGCCAGTTGCCTTGGCGCTCTGCCAAGAGCACACCTGATGCCAGAGGTCAGTCCTTTTTATACCGTTTTTACTGTCTGTTCTTTATTCATATTAAAACTTTTCCTGGAGCTGTTCTGCATGGCCACTCCTTGGTTCCGCCTTTTTAGAGCGTGCCTAGTCTTCTGCCTTGTGGTTTTATTTCTCTTGATTCTTGGGGTTGGGCCCGCTAGGCAAGAGTCGATGGTAGGGTGGATTTCTTAATTCTCCAGACAGTCAGGGCTGATTGCAGCTTTGGGCCTCTTCGTCTCTCCGGGCAGAGTGGTGATAAAATCTCCCGGACTCTCCTGGCCGCCCGTTCTCCGGGCGGAGTAGCCTTTGGGCCCTTTTGCTCCCTAGACAAAGTGTTGATTAGCAGCTTTTCGGGCCTCATCCTCTGTTCGTTTGGAGGTTATCTTACGTGCTCACACTTGCTAACATTCTTGCTAAAAAGAGAGAAAACTACATCCACACAGCAGAAAGCATTTCTAACGTTATATAATATCTACTTTATACTTTGCGAGAAGCTAATATAATATATGTTTATAACAATCCCCCCTTTTCTATTTTATAAATCATTTGGCTTGAGCAATAATTCTTTTTTCTTGGCTTCTAATGTCTGTTCGTTCTTTTCACAGATCAATTTGGCTTCTTCAAGAGGGTCTTTTGTATCACTTTGTCTTTTTAATACCATAATTTTTTGTGCTGTTCCAGACATAGCCAACTTTGGGTCAGTAGGCATTGCCACAACTTGCATGCCTTGAACTATGCTGGTGATTAGCCGAATAAAGCAGGGGATCAAGCAAGGGAGAAATATTAGACTAGCTGTAGCACATAAGAGGAAGAAACCTAGCTTCTTCCACCATTCTTTCCCCAATATGCCATCCCACCAGTTAGCAGACATCATTGATTCCCATTTTTGGACTGGTACATGGGCTATTTTTCTGATTTGGTTGGCCATATCTAGAACGGCATCCCCATTGTCATCAATTTTTAAACAACAGTCCGATGTATTGAACTTCCTGCACACACCGCCTTCTTCGGCCAGTAAATAGTCTAAAGCCAGCCTATTTTGATGTATTGCAGCTCTGGTTTGGCGTTGCTGGCTGACTATTAATTCCATAGCCCCAGCTGTTTCATTGGTTATGATTTCTACAAGAGCTTGGAGTCTGATGATACGATTCAGCATGTAAATTGGGGTCTGATATCCCCAACTTCCATCTTGTGCTTAGGTAGCTGGCCCATCTGTTTCTAATATTCGTTCAGGGGGCCATTCCTCATCTTTCCATTTTTGGAATCCTCCAATTAAATCTCTTTTCTTTCTTTTGAAGTCTTCATAGAGAGGTATACCTAATTGATCTCCCACTGGTTCTGGGAAAAGGAAAAACCCTGGTTGAATGATTCTTAGTGTACAACTCCCTTTCCAATGTGAAGGGAGTCTTGGGGATGCCCTTTTCCCACATATCCAAAAGAAGCCATCTGGTGCTTTCCAATAATCACCTTCTTGTTGATTTATATTCTCCCCAAATTTGGCTATTTCTGGGATTCCAAAATAAGGATTTTTCCTCGTGTCATTACACTGAAAGAGTCCAACTTCATGATCATATACACAGTCTTTTCCTTTTTTCTGGGCTCAATACCAAGTTGGTTTTTCTGGGACCCACCACCTTGAAGTTTTGTTACTCACTTTATAGCTTTTACAGGGAGTGTTTCCTACTTCATTAAGAAAGTTTATCCCAGTTCGCCAGAGGCATTCTTCCCCTATCACTGTTGAACTTAAAATCCACCCCTCAGGTCGGTTCCCCCCTCTTATATTTGTCCGGTTCCATTTAAGGAGTTCTACCGGGCCTACGCTGCTACCTTTCCGTGGCCATTCTTCTGTCATTAAAGCTCCTCCACAGACCCAACAGTTGGTTATGTTAAGTTCTTTACCTATCCTCTCCCCCAATTCCACAAACAGGTTTTTTCCTAACCTTGGGGTTTTTTCCTCTTTGTTGTTTGAGCTTTGCATACAGGTCCTGGCATGGTGAGGTGAATATAGGGCGAGGTTGCTGTGCTGGCTTTGTATCTTTACTTACCACTTGCTCTTTTACCAAATCTTGGACTGTTCCCCTGGTGGCAGCTGTGGAGCAAATCTATTTTTCTCCTTTTGGACAATTGCTTCTTAGTCTGTTTCCACTTGTTCCTAAATTTTCTGTAATCCAATATTTTTCTCCTTTATGCATGCAAATACCTAATTTGGATGAGTCATAACAGTGACTGTTGGTATGGGTATGAGTAATAAGAAAGAAGCCCCGGTGTCTTTCCATGTAGAGCTTTCGATAGCATTTGTAACATGGTCTTGCCGGTGTCCCAAAAGGGACCAGGAGAAGTGACAAAAGAAGGAATAACAGAGGTCCGGCATGGCTTATACTCCCACCTCCCTTGCCTATGAGGTTGCAACCCATAGCAGGTGTATTGGATCTTCTCGGTGGCGAGTACAGTGGCCGACCCGGTCTTGCCCTCTATTTCCTTGTCACTTCCTTTGTAGCTTTTAGGCAAATTTCTTTTGGCACCTTTTTAACTGTAGTATCTTATCGTATCTTAGGTGTTTCCCATTCAACAGGCACTAGTAATTCCCATCTGCAGAGCAAAGTTATTGCTTTTGTTGCTTATGATTTTGTCTGGATAGGGGGTTGATTTTGTGCTTGACACCCTTTACAACTAGGGTGTCGACGGTGTGAAATGCCAATTTCCCTCTAGATTAATTACTTATATTTGACGTGGTTGGCATGCCCCGTGTTAGAATGATTCAAACAGGGTATATGATGTGGCACTGATGGAAGTTGTGATTCTCCCCCTTCTTAATACAAATCACAGGCTAGAATCAGGACATGAGAGTTCCCTGTTTGATCCAGTCCCAACCCTTCCTGTTTGAAGTGAGAATATTCTTCTCCACGATGTCCCAGAATTTGTCCAGGGGCCACTGATATAAATTTGGCTTTTACTTCTCAGTTAGGTGTGATTCTTTGCATATCCCTTGGATTATTTAGATTGTTCTAGCTCATTGCCACCTGGTCTCCGTTTAAGAATCAATTTGGTATCACCTGGTTTGGATATTACAGTCCACTCTTCAGGTTCTTTTACAGGTCCTTTGATTCTGCTGGCATGGATCTACCCTCGTTCCTTGGTCTGGATTGCGGCCTCAGTCATCAGCAGTACCTGAAAAGGACCCTCCCATTGTGGAGTCAAAGATTGTTCTTTCCATGTTTTTACTAGTACCCATTCCCCTGAATGGATATTATGAATTTTGAACTCCAAAGCTGTGGTTTGAGGGATCATTCCTTTCAGCCGCAAATTTTCAAGTGTTCTGGCAATTGCGGTGACATATTTTTTGACACTTACTTCTCCTACTTCATAAGTGGCTGTTTCATGTTGAGCAGTAAGGAAGGGTAATCCGAACATCATCTCATAAGGAGACACTCCCAGGTCTGACCTGGGCTGTGTTCGGCCTCTCAACAGAGCCAAAGGTAAGCATTTTACCCATGACATTTGAGTTTCAATCATTAATTTTGTTAAAGTTTTTTTCAAAGTCTGGTTCACTCTTTCTACTTGGCCTGAACTTTGTGGGTGCCAGGGGGTATGTAATTCCCATTTTATTCCCAAGGCTTGAGTTATTTGTTGTAAGACTTTGGATGTAAAATGTGTTCTTCTATCTGAGTTTATTTTATTAACCATTCCATATCTGGGAATAATTTGTTCCAGAAGGGTTTTGCATACTATGTTAGCTGTAGCTCTAGTAGCAGGAACTGCTTCTACCCAACAAGTTAGGTGGTCTGCTATTACTAATAGGAACTTCCATCTCTGTATTTGAGGAAGTTTAGTGAAATCTACTTGGATACTTTGGAATGGTCGCAGAGCTAACTCACGGCCTCCTAATGTTGTTTTTCTCATTATTTTCCTAGTCACTCTTTGGCAAGTTCTACAGTTCCCAGTTATTTGTTTTGCTACCCCAAAGATTCCAATACACCCATAATTTTTTAGAAAATGATCACACAAGCTAGCTTGAGTACCCCAATGAGTTTTTTGATGCATATCTTCTAATATTCTCTTAGTGAGTGGCTTATTAAGTAACTGTCTCCCATCAGGAAGTTTCCGTTTTCCAGATTGATCTTGTTCTCCCCCTATCTTAAATAATTCTTTTTCTTCTTCTTTACTAAATTTGGGGATTTCCAATTCTCCCCTTTCTGGGGTCAGGATTAACAGAATTGGTTCAGTCCCATTTTCTGCTGCATCTTTGGCTTCTTGGTCTGCTAGGTTATTCCCTCTTATTTCTGGGGTCATCCCTTCTTGGTGTCCTTTGATATGCACTACGGCTATTTCTTCAGGCAATTTTAATGCTTCCAACACTTCTGAAATCAGGCCTTCATGTATCAGTTCTTTCCCCTTTGAATTTAGTAAACCCCTTTCTTCCCAGATCTTTCCAAAGGTATGTACTTTGAATCAGTATAGACGGTCCCCTTTTTGTGTGCTAAATGCTCCAGTGCTCTCTTTAGAGCGTATAATTCACAAGACTGCGCCGACCAATTTGAAGGTAGTTTTCCTTTTTCGATGGCCTGCATATTTATCCCATCGACTAAGGCATATCTTGACATTCTTTTTCCTTGCAAGCATCTGGATGAACCATCCACATATATTCTTTCCTCTTCTAAGAGGGCTTGTTCAGCTAGATCTTCTCGAACTTTTGTTTGGTATTGAGTAATTTCTAAGCAATCATGTGCCAGGTCATCTTTTGGTTCTCCATACAGGAATTGGGCCGGATTGAGGCTTTTGCTTGCTTCTATAGTTAGATCATTACTGTCAATCAGAATTGCTTCATATTTTAATAGCCTGGAGTCTGTTAACCATTTTTCAGCTTTTTGATTTAGCACATTTCGGACCGCATGGGGTGTGTATACAATCAGTTTACTTCCAAAGGTGAGCTTACGGCTCTCCTCCACCAAAATAGCGGTAGCTGCTATGGCTTGAATGCATACTGGCCAGCCACGGCTTACTGGGTCCAATAGTTTAGCTAAATAAGCTATTGGTCTTCTCACCCCTCCCCATTCCTGGACTAATACACCATGAGCTACTCCATTTTCTGCATTCACATATAAATGAAAGGGTTTTTCTAGTGAGGGTAAGCTTAGGGCTGGTACCGAGGCTAGTTTCAACTTCAGTTTTTCTAATTTATTATCATCATCATCTTTGGTCCATTGTATATTGTCTCCCCCTGTTAATTTTTCATATAAAAATTTTACTGCTTGTGTATATCTTTCAATCCATAATCTGCAATATCCCAGTAGCCCCAGCAGTCTCCTAACCTCCTTTTTTGAAGAGGGAGGAGGGAGGGATAAAATCCCTGTAATTGTTTCAGGACTTAGTTGTCAGCTACCTTTGCTTATCAGGTGGCCGAGATATTTTACTTCTGATTCCACAAACTGTAATTTCCTTTTTGATGCCTTTAGTCCCTTTTTCCCAAGAAAATTTAGAAGCTTTATGGTAGCTCCTTTAACTTTCATTTCATCTTCTCCTGATATTAGAAGGTCATCTCCATATTGGATAAATTGTATTCCTGGGGGAGTGGGGAAGGTTTGTAGTATTTCTCCCAAGGCTTGCCCAAATAAATTTGGGGCCTCACAATAGCCCTGTGGCAGTTTAGTCCACCTCAACTGGTTCTTTTTCCCTGTGTTTGGATCTTCCCATTCAAAGGCAAAAATATTTCGGCTTTCCTCTGCCAGTGGGCAGGCCCAAAAGGCATTTTTAAGATCTACCACACTAAACCACTGATGTTGAGGTGGAATTTTGCTTAAAAGAGTGCAGGGATTAGGAACCATAGGGTAGCAGGCCCGTGTTCTTTTGTTTACTTCTCTTAAATCTTGCACTAATTTATAATTTCCATCAGATTTCTTTACTGGGAGAATAGGGCTATTATGAGGGGATTTACAAGGTTCTAGTGTCCCATCCTTTTATTAATTCTTCTATCACTGGTTTTAAGCCTTTTCTCCCTTCTAAAGATATAGGGTACTGATGTACACAAATGGGACCTTCTTCTTTTTCAATTGTGACCCTTATGGGGTCAAGATCTAGTCCACCCCTATTCCCTTCCCTAGCCCAAACCTCTCTGTTAATTTTGCTTTCATCTTCTTGGCTAAGTTTAAACACTTTGGCCGTCATTTTCCCTTCTTCTGGTATGACTCCAATCCCCAGTTGGATTTGTAAATCCCTTCCCAATAAATTGCTGCCAGCCTCAGGAGCTAACAAAGCATCCCCTATCCCTATTTTTGTTTCCCCTTCAATAACCACATCTTTAATGACAGAGACCTTAAATCCTTCCCCCTTTGCTCCTGTTACTTTTACCATATCATTACTCCCTTTTGGAATATTCATCACACAAGTCTTTTCTGCCCCAGTGTCAACTATAAATTCCAATACTTCCTCTTCGGGGCCTACTTTTAAAGTTATCAAAGGCTCCAGATGGTATTTATCCCCCCAAAAATAGAGCCCATGATTTCCCTATTTTTCTTCTGTGCGTGTCTCTTGAAATCTTTTCAGATCCCTCCTCAGGTGGGGGCATTCTCTTTGATAATGCCCTTCTTCCTTGCAATAGAAACAGGCATCCCTGGGTTGTTCTTGGAATCTTGATTGTGCTGAGGTTTTATTTTTCTCTTTTCCACCATTTCTGAATCTGGAATGTTTAGGAGTGTTACCTGAGGGCTTTAGATTTTTTTTGGAAGGTACTCTCTCGCATAGTGGCTATCATGATCTTTGCTCCCACTTTGGCTTTTTCTTCATCCCTCCGGACATATATATCTTTTGAGCTTCCCTTACTAGGTCTTGTAATGGTTTCTCATACCAATCTTCTATTTTTTCCAATTTTTTTCTAATATCTGGCCAGGCATGAGTGACAAAGTGAACTCTTAGCAGGGCTTGCCCTGCTAGGGACTCCGGGTCTCTCCCAGAATATTGTTTCATATTCTTTCGGAGCCTCTCCAGCCACTCAGTCGGGGTTTCTTCCTTCCCTTGCTGCCCCTCAAAGGCCTTTCTGACATTTTGTCCTCAGAGTGCCCCCTCTTTTATTCCCTTGATTATCAAATTACAATAATCATTCATATGTCCCCTCCCAGCTTCATCATTTTGGTTCCAGTTAGGAGGTGTAATGGGCATTTTCTGATCCCCGGGTGGACCTTGTTGGTTTTCTTTTCCCCAAATTTTTATTCCAGCAATTCTAATCATTTCTCTTTCTTCTTGGGAGAATATTATTTTCATTATTGATTGCATTTCTTCCCAAGTGAAAATGTTGGGACCTAAGAACTGGTCCAACATTTCAGCTGTACCTATGGGGTCTTCTAATAATCCTTTAATTTCTTTTTTGAAATTCCTAACCTCTGTAGAGGTTAGAGGAGCACTCACAAAGCCGCTTCCCCCTCCTCCCGTAGGTACTTCTCTTAACGGAAAGAAATGAATTTCTCGGCTTCCCTCTGTTTGTTTAGCAATGGAGGGCTTGTTGGGCTGCCTCGGAGCCTTAATGGCACCTCCTGTATTCTGGTATGGTGCTCCTTCGTTAAGAAGAGGGTTGATTTGGGAAGAAAGCACCGAACTCCCCTGGGGAGGAGGGGCAGATTCAAAGTCTGGCGCTGAAGCTGAATATTCTGTGGTGCAGAGGGTGGGGGTGGGGTATGGCAGTGAAGCCAGATATTCCGGAGCACAGGAGGCGGGCACCGGGGCTAAAGCCGGGTTTCTCAAGGCAGGAGAGGTAGGGGCTGAAGCCGGGACGTGTGACCTTTCCCTTGATGCAATTGAGGGTGCTGGGATTCCCGAGATATATGGGAAGGGTGGGATCCCCGGCATGGGCGGGGGCAGGGCTCCCCCCCAGCTCCATTGGGGCGGGAGGGCTGCCGGGGGAAAGGCCCCCGGTGCGGGCGGAGGGGGGGCTGGCGGGGGAAGCCCCGGAGCCAGGGGGAGGAGGGCAGCTTCTGGTGCTGGCGGCGGAGGCAATACTTCTAAAGGGTCTCAGCCTTTTTTCTCTTCTGTTTGCTTTTCCTCTGCGGTTTCTGATATTTTGAAGACTTTGGTTCCCAGAGGTTTTGTAATTCCTGTCCAGCAAGAAGCATATTCTCTCTCCTCAGGGTGAGATGGCTCTTTTGAATTTACAAATACATTTAGAGCCTGGCAAATCCATGCCTCATCAGACCCGTATTTTGGCCAGTACACATGATCAGATCTGATTTCCTTTTTTACCCACTCTTTCATGCAGAATTGAATCATTTTTACTTTCTCTTTTCCTTTTGTAGAAGGATCAGTTTCCCAGTTTGCGAGTTTGACCCCGAGGGGACTGTCTCGGGGTATATCCTCTGGCACCCTTTTATAATTTGAACTTAATTTACTAGGTTGTTGTCCCATTTTCCCAGGAGTTCTCTATTACTCAAAATACCAATTTATCCCCCCCTTTGAAATACTAATTCATTCCTTTAAAACACCAATCTTCACTGCTGTAAAATACTACCCACCCTTTCACAGTACAAAAAACACCAAAAAATTTATTAGAGCCCACCTTCCCCAAAAACAAAGTTAACTTCGAATTACACAGTTTTTCATTCACACATTCACTCTTTTTTAATATTTGTTCACTCACTCATTCCTACTCACAACAGAATAATAAGGTACCTCTTTCAAGTCACTTGTTAGTATCCACCCATGGGTATGATATAATCCTTAGGATTCTGGGTGCTCTTGGATTTCCCTCAACCCAGCATTGCTAGCATCCAAACCCCAACCTCTCTTGGGGTACTTTTAGGCCCTGGGTGCTCTTGGAGTTTTCCTCAACCCAGCATATGGGGGGGTAGCTCCCACTTTGCAACCCCTTCTCTGGGACCCCGTCCCAGTCACCCCCGGAGATTCTTTCACTCCGCTTATCTCTCGCTTTGTCTCCTCGCTGGCCGCTGTTCTCGTGAACAAGACGGAACGGCAGCACTCAGAGACTGCCACACTCGCTTCGCAGATCTGGGGGCAACCAGCCCACGTCTCATTCACACACGCTCATCTCCCGTAACCACCCCCTTTTTCTTTGGACAATACTTCCCAGTCCTGTTTCTTTTCCAGTGTCTGTGGGATTTTTGTCGAGAGCGCTCTCTTTCATTTGCTTTATTTTTGTGTCTTTCTTGTCCTCCGGGTGTTGCCCTGCTGCCACCAAATCACGCCAGAGGATGCTAAGCAAAGGTCCTGCCAACTTGGGCGGGAGGCGCCTTACCCTTGCTTCTTGAATCCTCCCACGCTTTTCAGAGGCGAGGTGTAGCTCCGGGACGAGCCCTTAATTGTGAAAAACGAGGTTCACTCTCCTGTGAGAATTTAAAGGGTTTAATATAAAGACAATAAGAGACACATCAAATAAAGCAACGGGGTAATGGCCGGGTGCCTTGGTGCTCTGCCAAGAGCACACCTGATGCCAGAGGTGAGTCTTTTTTATACCATTTTTACTGTCTGTTCTTTATTCATATTAAAACTTTTCCTGGAGCTGTTCTGCATGGCCACTCCTTGGTTCCGCCTTTTTAGAGCATGCGTAGTCTTCTGCCTTGTGGTTTTATTTCTCTTGATTCTTGGGGTTGGGCCCGCTAGGCAAGAGTCGATGGTAGGGTGGATTTCTTAATTCTCCAGACAGACAGGGCTGATTGCAGCTTTGGGCCTCTTCGTCTCTCCGGGCAGAGTGGTGATAACGGCTCTTGGACTCTCCTGGCCGCCTGTTCTCCGGGCGGAGTAGCCTTTGGGCCCTTTTGCTCCCTAGACAAAGTGTTGATTAGCAGCTTTTCGGGCCTCATCCTCTGTTCGTTTGGAGGTTATCTTACGTGCTCACACTTGCTAACATTCTTGCTAAAAAGAAAACTACATCCACACAGCAAAAAGCATTTCTAACATTATATAATATCTACTTTATACTTTGCGAGAAGCCAATATAATATATGTTTATAACACCTCCATTGGCGACCTCCTTTTCCCTCTGATTCAGCTACCTTGTGGTAGGTGCGATGGTGCTGAAGAAGGGTGGCGGCTTGGCACAGTTGCTGTCACAGGTGGATCTTTGAGTGGCATGTGTGAGGGTAGGAGGGTACGGCACCCATAGCTGAAGGCAAAAAAGGTCAGGGCATGTCATCAGCCGCAGTCGTGCTAAGTTGTTCATCTTTGCAAACTGCTTGCCGAGTTGTTCCTTTCTTAGGTAATGGGGGCTTGTATCAACCAGAACTGCAAATGGTCAGTATTTGCAGAGAAGGTTACTTGGACTGTTGTTGAAGTGAGTGTAGCAGTTTCTATGGCATTCTGCAAAAAAAGTGACAGGTCTCCCTGTGTTCCCCAGTTCTTAACAAAGATGAAGTTAACAAACCCCTGAAAAGAGGTTTTGCAAAACTTCAGGGATATTTTCCTACTAGTACTGTAGAGACAACCATAGTCACCTTGTCTTTCCAAAAGTGAAGGTTCCCTATTTTTGTCCAAGAGCATCAAGTGCTTTTGATCAGCGTTTGTGTGCATGTATTAGCCTCGTTCTTGCTCTTCCTTGGAGAACTTTTACAATACTCACATGATCTGTGTAGGCTGCAGACTGCAGTGGTGAACTTCAAGGCTTCCAGCAGAAGGGAGATGCTGTCCACGTTTTGGATTCTCCTTAGCCTGAACCTTCAATGTCCAATAACGCAGCGTTTGGTGCTCGAGGCACTGACTCTGGCGTGCCCCTGGTCAGAGACAGTCCAGCTGCGTTACCTCCACGCGTCGCTGAAGCGACTTCGGGATCAGGAAAAGAGCTTGCTGGGCTAGCTAGCTGGCTTCTTTGCAGAGGGAAACACGGCAGGAGCCGTTGATGTCGGCTCACGTTAGCTCAGAGACAAAGGAAGAGAGGGGCTGTTCAGGTCTGGCTTCTAACAGGTTTAATGCGATAGGATGAGGATGAGGTCGGATTGATGGGAATCCGCTCCTCGGAGCCTTGTCCTCAGTTTTATAGGGAATTTGAAAACCCCCTGTAACTATTCCTGAAAAGACCTGCCTTGCTAAATTAGTGCCTTTTAAGTCTTGTGTCCCCAGGATAGAACAACAAACTCACAAAGATAACAGCAGTGGATCTACAGGACTTCTGCAGGCCTTCTGGACTGCAGACATCTCTGACCAAAGGCCACAGATGACATGTACCCTGATCCTGCCGAACGCCCGTCCGCCCTGGACTCAGCTTCAAGGTTTGATTGATACTGGTGCTGATGTAACTATCATCTCCTTCTCTGCGTGGCCTCCCTCATGGCCTTTACCCCCAGTGGGATCGGCCATCACAGGATGAGGATGAACCACACAGAGCTATTGAAGCGAACGGCCTGTGACGGTGAAGGACTCAGAGGGGCACACAGCTACAATTAGACCTTATGTTACTACCACTTCCCTTAACCTTTGGGGACGGGATGTGTTGGCAGCCTGGGGCATACGGATGGGGACAAATTTTTAGCAGGGGTCACTGTGCGCAAAGGTGCACAGTATCCTACACTGCCTTTGCAGTGGTTGATTAACACACCAATCCGAGTCAGACTCTGCTTAGTTAGTTGAATTAAGGGCTGTTATCATGGCTTTTCAACGATTCTCACAGGAACCTTTGAATTTGGTTACTGAAGCCGACTAGCAAAAGCTCGTATACAATTAATCACCTTACGGTACCACAAAATTCAAAGAATCCTGTTCTTCTGAATCACTTTCTCTCATTGCAATCTGCAGGCAAGAGACAACTGCCCTGGGCAAAAGTCTGGGTGTGGAATTTACTCACTAACCAGTGGGAAGGCCTGCGGGAACTTATGGTTTGGGGTCGTGGCTATGCTTGCGTTTCTACAGATACTGGGGTACGGTGGCTAGCTGCAAAATGTGTTCGCCCTGCCCTACGGCACCAGAGGCAGAACAGGCAACCTCCAAATGATGACCAGAACACCAACCATCCAAGTGGCCACCAGAATGTAGATCATCAGCCATCAGACTCTTCTGATGATGACCAAGATGTTGACCATCAGGCAGATGGTCCTTCTACAAGCAGAGACTGGGATGGTCCTTCCACAAGCAGAGACTGAACTTTAAATTTCTTGTTATGGAGTCAGATCGTTAAAGCCTTAAGGACATATTTAGAATTAATAACTGATGTAAATTTCTATTTAGGATTAATAGTGGAGTTGTTATCTTATCAAACAAAAAGGGGGAATTGTAGATACCAAAATGCTGCTAGCGAGGATTTTCTTGCTATTTTCTAAGTCTGTGAGAGACTTTTCTCTCTCACAGAAGAGGTAGCAGAGTATGTAAACAACCAAGCCACCTGCAACCTTGAAAAGTCTGGTTTATGGTCTAGTAGAAAAATATTTTGACAATGGATGGTTTAGGATTTTAGCCAATCACCCCAAGGGGGGGGGCTGATCCTTTGTCCAATTAGACTATGAAGAAAAAAGTCTGTAAAAGAGTTTGTGAAATAATTAAATGAATAAATCTTGGTGCACAATTCCTGCCTGCTGGATCTTCTCTCCTCCTCCTCCCTATGGCTGCGGGACACAGTGATACACCCTAGGGCCCAGGCCTGCGGTAATAGACCACAATTACAAGTGAACTGCAACACAAGCAGCTAACACATTCCTCCTGTGATAAATGAGTGAACGATAAATTTTGTCTTTCGCATCTATCACTTTAACATTTAGAAGTGAGAATGTACTATGTAGAAATAGTGTTAAGGTAAAATATAGGTAAGTAAAAACAAGACTAGAGTAAATTGTAACTTCGAATGAGTGGTAACATGTTGGGAAACGTAGGAAGAAACACATGATAATAAATGTCCTTTAAGTTGAGAAATTACAGAGGTGGAAACCAAGACATCTTCAAGAAACAAAGAAGATAAACCGCATGCATCCCAGGAAGTCTGTTATCTCATCAAAACTCACACCTCCCAAAGAACCCATCAACTACAAATTAGGTTGGAGACTGAGGAGGCACCGGAGGGGGGTGCCTGCCTTCAATTCTGGAGCTACTCAGAGGACCGAGGTGGCAGTGTGCTGGCGTGTGCTGGCGCAAGGGGGCAGAGACGGAGGGGGGAAAGTTGAGTGAAGTGTAAATGACTTTCTGGGCTTAAGGACTATGTTTAAAGAAGTACTAAAGTTCACAGTAAAATGAATGGAGCCACGCCTCTAGCAATATTGCTAAGTGCTCCTGCACTGTGATATGCCTTTGTTCTACTAATAAATGCTCAATATTATGCTGCTGAAAATTCCGCTTGGGAATTCATCTTTCTCACTTCTTCCCTTAAAATCAGTTCTAAGAATTTAGTGTGAAATACATTTAGGCTTGGTCCACATTATTTTTAGTTCAAATAAACACATCTAAATTTTTTCCATCTTTCCCATTAAAGGATTTTGGTTTTGGCTCATTCTTTCAGCATTTTGCCAGCAATCTGCTCAATGCTCTTTCCTTAGGAATGAAAGCTGTAGCCTGATATTACAAAGTGTTTGGTGAAACCTTTACCATGACTCTCAAGTCGCAACATGCCAGATAATCACTGGTTTTCAAAGCTGCTTGAAGATAGAAGGAAAGCGTCAAAGGTTTATGCATGAATCAGCATCCCCTTGTCACAACGTCATGCTGCAGTGATCCTTGCAGAGCTCTAAGACTGGATTTAAAGGAGAAAAGCTCAATACTGGCTCCTGAGCCAGCAGGATGAAACATCCAAGATTGTACATATATTACTTCTGTGCTAAAACTACTGTATGAAAACGTCTTACCATTATGGCAGTTTTATAGTACTCCATAGGAGACATCTCTTTAAATGACTCTAATATCCTTTCAGTGCTAAAATTGAGAAGGGGGTTGATCCATAGTTAACTCATGTAAACACGAGTGAACTACTAAGAGACAGCAAATGTTAATCACAAAACCTAAGCAGCAGGATTCGCCTTAATCTTGTCAAGATAAGAGGAACAGGATCTTTTGAAAACCGGCACAGAGATCGCTGCATCAGCCACCGAAGAACTGTGCATGCTCCAGAAAGAAAGGTAAAAAGTGCATTGTGACAAAGACTACTGATCTTCATCAGAAAGACCCTCGAGGAAGAAGAGGAGCCTTCCTCAGTGCGCCCATCAGCGTACACAGCGCATGCATGGCACGTATGCTAATGATATTAATGACTTCCGAGAAGTAATTTCTAGAACCACTCCTATCCCAAGAATTGTGATGAATGTTCATAAATTTTACACATAATGCTGGACTGTATGGAGTGCTCTGTGTGTGTGTGTTAGGAGGAGTGATCCCCCATGCACCCAGCGCCGAATAAAGCAAATACCCGCTTCTCTGACTCTGAAGCATCTCTAGGCCTGGTTTTGGGCAATTCAAAATAGGTGAATACACATTACAACTACAGCTGAAGTTGTTGCGTAGGCAGATTGAAGAGGAAAGGATTTCATCTTCATCACTCTCCTTCTTTCTTGTTTTGACAGAATTAAGAACTTGTAAAAAATCTGATATCACTGATGCTCACCACTCTTCCAATTAGACTACGCTCACTTAGGCAACGAAGTCCAGAGCTTCGGATATCTCCCGCTTCTGCCCTAGGAATTGCTTCCAGTGCTGTACCTTTGCTCCAGCTGCGAAACCAAACCAGCAGAACCAAGGAAGTTCTCTCTGAATGAACCATTGCTCTTGAAGGCTACAACGGTAGTCATGGCAGTGAACACTGCTCTTCACTGGGCCATTCCTCTGAAAAAAAACCATGCACCACCTCTCAACCTAAACCGTTAAGCCTCCTGCTGATGCTGACTGACAAAGCGTCCAACTGCACTTAGATTCCAACAGCTACTTCCAATGACCTGTCAACAGAGCTTTGCAGACTTGCAACAGAGCAACAAACTAAAGGGGCTATGTTTCATGGCTGTTTTTCAAACATCATTGACTTATGTCCCTTTGCCAGCTTAAGTGAAGGTGGCCCATCCACCTTGGTCAAAATCAGCAGAATTTTGGCCCAATTTGTTGTTACGCAACACATCATGACACAATCTCTTGGTGTTGATGCAAAATTCCCACTGAAGTGCATGTCGTTACATGACTTAAGGCTACCTACTCACAGAGTGTCCACTCCACTGCCACACCCATTTTCTGGCCACCTTGAAATGACTGAGCTGTCTTACTGTTCCCAACATTCCTCAGGGGTACGTGACCACCATAGCCTCCCTTCTGAAGTTTAGGAACCTAAGTAGTACTAGCAATAGCAGTTTATCCAAAATCCATTTGCTCCATCAACAAACTCCGAGCAAGCGCTGAGAATTAGTTTCAAGACTTCTACATATATTTACAGGGAGCTTTTTGTTTGCTTGTTTGTTTTTAAAGCAGATGGAGTAGTGCGATGTTTCCCTGAGGCTACCAGGGCTGCGAGGCAGGCAGGCAGAGCCCTGGCATGGGTGGCACAGGGGACCCCGGGCGCTGACGGCTGCCACCAGCGCAGGCCAGCTCGGAACTGGCAGGCAGGGCTGCACCCCGCGTCTGCCACAACAGCTGCAGCTTCTGCAGCCTGAAACACAGCTGGCTCAGGGGTTCAAATTAAGAGCCAAAACCTTTTGCTGCTCAATTTGGGGCAGAGAAAGGTCATCACTTCTAGCATGGCATAAGCCTGCCACTACATTTCTGTGAAGGAAAATCACCTTGTTAGAGTGAAACTCCTGAGTAAAATACTGAAGCGCTTTCAGATTCGTATTATCTGACATTTCTGTGACCTTCTTTTATACCTGCATTGTTTCCTACTGCTGGTTTTGGGCACAAGTTCTGTGTACACTATTCTGGAAACAAAAAAATAACCCAAAACCAACACCCACTCCTCCCCCACCATCACTCCTTCCCCAGCCCCAAGCCTAACAAAACCAGCCTGCAGAATGTGCAGGATTTCAAATGAGAACAAGCATAGATGGGACATCAAAAGATGGATTCTCCTTAGACATTTGTGCATGCAGTGCTCTGCAATCAACTCCTAAATTCTACTCCTGGTACACCAAATATTTGTCTTGGGAACTCCTTGTTCTCCATTCCAACCCTTCTGAGAGGGTAATCGAGGAGTTACTCTACATATTTTAAGCACATGTTGCACTAGTCAAATCCAATGCACAGCATTACTTGACTAACTGAGGCGGTGGCAAGGTCAATTAAGACCTGTTCATGTCTTAATTTGGAGCTCTTCCAACTGCTTGAAAAGTGAAGCCTTGGACGTTGAAGGTTCAGACTAAGGAGAATCCAAAATGTGGATAGCATCTCCCTTCTGCTGGAAGCCTTGAAGTTCACCACTGCAGTCTGCAGCCTACACAGATCATGTGAGTATTGTAAAAGTTCTCCAAGGAAGAGCAAGAACGAGGCTAATGCATGCACACAAACGCTGATCAAAAGCACTTGATGCTCTTGGACAAAAATAGGGAACCTTCACTTTTGGAAAGACAAGGTGACTATGGTTGTCTCTACAGTACTAGTAGGAAAATATCCCTGAAGTTTTGCAAAACCTCTTTTCAGGGGTTTGTTAACTTCATCTTTGTTAAGAACTGGGGAACACAGGGAGACCTGTCACTTTTTTTGCAGAATGCCATAGAAACTGCTACACTCACTTCAACAACAGTCCAAGTAACCTTCTCTGCAAATACTGACCATTTGCAGTTCTGGTTGATACAAAACCCCATTACCTAAGAAAGGAACAACTCGGCAAGCAGTTTGCAAAGATGAACAACTTAGCACGACTGCGGCTGATGACATGCCCTGACCTTTTTTGCCTTCAGCTATGGGTGCCGTACCCTCCTACCCTCACACATGCCACTCAAAGCTCCTTGCGTGGAGCTCTCGCACCACCTATGACAGCAACTGTGCCAAGCCGCCACCCTTCTTCAGCACCATCGCACCTACCACAAGGTAGCTGAATCAGAGGGAAAAGGAGGTCGCCAATGGAGGGAAGTTGTACCCCCTGACAGCTAAGCTCCAACTACGGTGTCGCTTATGTCCTTCCCAGGACGGGCGGGAAAACGCCTCGGCGCAGCGCAGCGCTGGCCGGGAGCGGCCGGCACGGCACCGAGCGCGCTCCCCACTCCCTCCCGCCCGCGCCGCTGCGGAGACCCCGGGTTCGCCGGAATCGGCCACATGCTGCACGGAGGGCAGCGCGGCAAAGGCGGCCTCCCCTCGTCGCCCGGGGAAGGCCGGCCTCGGATCCCCGCTCTCTCCACCGGCACGGGCAGTGCCAGCAGCCTCTCGCTGTGGCCGCCGCTGGCCGAAAGCCTCGCCGCGCACCGCCCGGCCGGCCCCGCCGCTCCGCGGGGTCACACGGCACCTGCCGTGGGCGGCCGCCGAGCGACAGGAAGCAGAAGCGCTCACCGCCGCGCCGCTCGCCGCCCCGCCCGGGCGCTCCTCTCCTCGCGCTACCACGATGGCGCCTGCCCGCCCCGCCTTCCCCGTCGCCTGCGGCGCAACGCGGCTGCTCCGAGCCACGCAGCACGCGTGCGGCCGGGCCCTGCCGAGCTGCCGGCGGAGCCGGGGCACAGCCCGGGCGGGAGAGCTTCCGGCGAGGCTGGGCGGGCGGCGAGCGCGGCCGAGCGTGAGCGCGCCCAGGCGGGCGGCGGGCGGCGGCGCGATGGAGAGCTAGATGGAGGCGGCAGCACCGCGCGGCATAAAATAGCTGATCGTCCGGCAGCCGCCCGCTCCGCAGCCCCTCGGCTGCTGTCGAGAAGGGCCCCGGCCCTGGCCGCGCCGGTGGCGAGGCGGCTCCGCAGCCCGCGGGCAGCCCTGGCGGGGCAGGGGAGCACTGCGGGCAGCCCCGGGGCCGCGCAGCCGTCTGCAACGCGCGGTGGGAGCCGCTGGGAACTATTTTACACGTCCCGGGGGGCTGGAGAGGAGCACGGAGACCACGCGGCAGGTCGCTGCCGTTAGGGAAAATTAATCCACGATGCCTGAGGTTTATATCCGAAAAGGAGACAGAGGAGTCCTGCAACATTCTTCGACTACAGGGAGAGCCCATGGGGCTTTTCCCATGGCGTCTGTCAAACGGTTGCGGGATGCAGCCCCCTTTTGATGCCAAGTTCCCGGCCACAGCACCCTCTTCCTTTTCCCCACTGGCTGAGGTATTCGGGAGATACAGACTTCCGGAACTGCCTACTCTATGCGCCCCCCTCTAATATGCACCCCCCTCTTGGCATCGAGAAGAAAGAAAAGAACCCCATTCCTAATGCTCTTAAGTCTTTGTTGCCTTGCTCTAGGTTCAGGAATTTAACACGGCCTTGATTAATCAACAGTCTCTGATGATTAGTAACAGTTCTAGAGAACTCCTAGTTTCTTCTGTTACTTCACTAGCCATAACTTCCTAGCCTTGTCTACAGGCCGATTCACACGGTCTCTTTGTAAAGACTCATCCATCTCATTCCTTTTAATCCCTCCTCTTTTTATTTGCTCTGTATTTGTCTTTACAAACCTTAATTACCATGGATTTAATTTTTTTCTTCTGGAGTCTTCTTGGGTTTTGCTATTATTTGCAGTGACATCCTTTTCTGTCCTTTTGTAGTCATTTCTGGATCAGGTAGGCATGGCTGCTAGCGGCATCCCCTTGAGCACCTGCTGAAAGAGCTGCAGCCAGCATGGTGTCACACATGGTAAAAAGATGAGAGTTGCTATAGCATATAAGAGGAGGAATCGTATTCATTTAGCCCAGAGCTGGCCAGTTAACCATGAAAACATGTCCCATCCCCATCCTTTCAACATTTGGACAGGTCCACGAGCTGACGTTATTTCCTTTGTTATTTGTTTGACCACTTTTCCGCTGTCATCTGCTTGCAAACAGCAGCTAGAGTCATTTAATTTCCCACAAACTCCTCCTTCTTCTGCTAACAGATAATCTAATACCATCCAATGTTGAATTACCGCTTTCCTCATTTAAGTGGGTTGCTCAGCAAAAAGGTCAAGCGCTGTGGCTGGCTGGTTGGTAATTATTTCTGAGACAGCTTGTAACCTAATTATCTCCTTCAAATGATAAATGGGTTCCCAGGCATCTGGGATTAATTCCTTAGGTTTCCAAGGGGCTGGTCCATCGTGTTGGGTAACTTGTTCTGTTGGCCGTTCATCATTTCCCCGTTTTGGGGTGCTCCCTCCAGCCAGGGCTGCATCAGCTGACTGCTTTTCTCTAATTAAATCATCACAGATTTTGATTCCTAAGCGATTTCCCAGAACTTGTAGTAGCAAAAAGAACAACAGTCTACTAAATATACCATATCCCTGACCAGTTTGGAGGTAACCTGAGCTAAGCATGTTGGCCACAAATCCAATACTGTCCTTTCAAAGCCCGTGTTCCATTAGCAAAGGAACCTACCCATGGTCATCAATTGGTGGCTCAAAATACAGCAGGATTCCCGGGCCTAACGGTCCTCCAACAAGAGTTGCCCCACCATAAGGGTCCCAGCATTTCCAAGCTCCCGCACAGGGTTCCCACCTACATTTACATCTGCAAGCTGCTTGGTTGGATTTGGAGCAGAACTCACTAAAAGGCTTTGAGTTCCAATCCGGTGTGGCCATTCCCACTGATAATCACAAACAACATGTCTTCTACTTGTGGAATTTTTGTGGGGACTGCTCAAAAACAGGTGGTCAAAAAAACCCCTTGTCCCTCCCCATTGCTTTACAGGCTTCCAAATATTTTTGGTAAGTGTGATAAGAACGCCTTACGCAGCTACTGTTAGTGAGCCGAACAGGTATTTGATTGCATTTGCCTTGATATTTGGAACAATTGGAAGGAGGGCAATTGGGGGTCCAAACCCAGTTGTTCAAGCCCAGAGGGAAAGTCAATTGACAATTGCCTTTTCCTACAAAGACACGCCCTATCCTATTTAGGCAATAAGTGCCTGTTGGAGAAGAATGAAGTGGCCATGAGCTTCCTTCTTTGGCCCCAAATCCCATCCCACTGTGGCCCTCACATTGACCCACCATTTAGGTTCAGCTGGGCTAGCCAACTATGGCCACTCTTCAGATCCTCCTGGCCTTCCACAGAGCCAGCAATTGCTAAGGTTAAAAACTTTTGCTACTTCTTCTCCTAAGGCTGCAAATTGATTCTCCCACTCCTGGCCTAAACTCAGCTGACCATATCAAAGTAGAATTAGTAAGGAAAATGTTTTAATAGTGTCATCTAATTAGCTAGTCTAATTTTCCCGTTGTCTTCTGCAGCACCTATGCCAATTGAAGACACAGAAACCACTTAACGTAACAAAATGGCCACAAGTATTAGCCCCCAAGTGAGTGGAGATTCTAGAGGAGGGATGCCTATACAGTCTATTTCAGCAGACGGTCTGAAGGTAGGACTGCGGGGCTTCTTCCGATGTCGAAGCACTGCCTACTGCTCCGGCCCACTCCTGCAGAGTGTCAGTCACGGCCTCCCGGCCTTCTCCTCCAGCTGAGATGTGCAAATCTCTGAGGCTTCAGAGACCTTGACCCGAGAGTGATGGGTTCACCTGTGTTCAGCTTACTTGACGGCTGTTTCTGTCGTCAGTGACACTTGGAATGGGCCACACCATTTCACCAGCACTGGCGCTTCTTTCTACTCCTTAACTAGGACTCAATCTCCTGGTTGGATGTTAAAAGCAGCAAAGTCCAAAGGCCGGGCTTGCGCCAGCTGAGCTTCCTGTTGAAGGGGTTTCACAAGAAGCAGGATCCTGGCCACAGATGGTTTTAAAAATGCATCACTTGCCTCTACCCCCCCACTAGGTGGAGACTTACCAGGGCAATTGCAAACAACGATTGAAAGGGAGATAACTGAATCTCTCTTCTGGGTTGGGCCCTCATTCTCACCAAAGCCAATGTCCAAAGCCCTACCCATGGCATCTTGGTTTCTATTACCAGCTTCAAAAGGTGTTTATTTCTCTCTTCATTGTTTTCTACCCGAGCCGAGCTCTGGGGGTGCCAGGGCCTATGGAGGTTCCATTGTGTTCCTAAAGAAGCCAAAACCCCTTGAAGGATCTTTCCTGCAAAATGAGTTCCCCTATCTGAATCTATTGCTTCTACAATGCTGTATCTTGGAATGATTTGTTCCAAAAATGCCTTAAGAACTGATCCTGTCATTACTGAAGTAGTTGGAAATACTTCTGGCCACCTTGCTAGCTGACATACGATTACCAGAAGATATTAAGCCTTGCCACTTGGGGCATCTCCGGAAAATCCACCTGGCATCTTTGGAAGGGCCATGCAGCCCAAGGCCTCCCTCCTCTAGCAAGTTACTTTGTAACTTGGCTGTTGGCTTTAGCACAGATCAAGCAACCTTCAACAGCTCCTTTTGCCAGTCTAAAAAGACCCCCAGCAACATACATCATGAGATAGGCTTCTGCCAATCCTCAGGAAGTGCAAGGACTCTCTTAATGGAGTTGCTTTAATATTGGTAGGGCCAAAGGTTCTGGTATCTCGTTTGCCATCCCTTGGAAACCAATTCTTGCCTTTTTTCTCTGCCACACGACTTTTAACTGTATGTCAAACTGCTGTGGTAGAAAAGACAGCTTCCTGGGCAGTGATGGAGTCACGGGGAGCAAAGGGGGCATCTTGGAGAGTTCTGGCAGAAGTGTGGCTTTCTGAGTTTCTTCATCCACCAAAAAGGAGACAGAGGAGTCCTGTAACATTCTTCAACTCCAGGGAGAGGCCATGGGGCTTTTGCCATGGAGTCTCTCAAATGATTGCGGGAAGCAGCCCCCTTCTGATGTTAAGTTCCTGGCAACAGCACCCTCTGAGGTACTCGGGAATTACAGACTTCCGGAACTGCCTACTCTATGCCCCCCTCTAATATGCACTCCCCTTTTGGAATGGAAAAGGAAGAAAACCAAACTATTCCTAATGCTGGGAAGTCTTTGCTGCCTTGCTCTAGGTTCAGGAATTTAGCAGGGCCTTGGCTGAGCAACAGTCTCTGTTGATTAGTAACAGTTTCTAGAACGAATACTTTCTTCTGTTACTTCCCTCCCTGTAAATTCCTAGCCTTGTCTAAGGAGAGATTCACACGGTCTCTTTGTAAAGACACATCTATCTTACTCCTTTCACTCCCACACCTTCCTTGCGGTGGAACGGCTCTCCCCGGCACAGCACCTGGCACAAAACCCCCGTATACGCACACACACACCTGCACTTACCCTGCACTCCACTGCACACACACACACACACACACCTCCCGCACACTAACACCCCCTCCACATCCCCACCATGCTACTTGCAGTGGCCCCGCCCCTGCCATCCCCACCGGCTGGCAGCACCCACTCCTCGCATGCTTCCCCATGCCTTGCATTTCCTTGCTGCCCCCTCTGTAGCCTTCCCTCAACCTGCCTTTTCTCCCCTGCCTTGCACTGACTTGCTCACCCATCCCCCACCTGACTTCCTTTCACATTCGTCTAGGTCTGGCCTCATCTTTCCTTTTCCTTCTAGGACCCTCATTGCCTTGCCTCGCCTCGCAAAGCCACCACTTGCCTTGCCTTGCCCTTGAACCCCTCCCTTGCCTTGCATGACCTTGCTCACCCCTCCCCCACCTGGAATTCAACACCCCTTTTCAATGACATTTCTGGGCCTTGCCCTGCCCTTTCTGCTCCTCCGAGGAATCTCAAAGCTCTCAAGCATCTCCGGTGTTTCAGGATCCCATGAGAGGAAGACCAGGGGAGGACGCATGTTGCCACACTCATCTCTGTGGGCAGCCTTTGTCTGGGAGCAATCCTTGCATGTCTTGAACCTTGGAGGGGCAATTCACATTTTGCCCTTGAGCTCGGGGACCAGAAAGAGAGTTCTTTTGCATACAAGGGAAAGCAGGTAGCTCAAGTCTTTTAGGTACAGAGGAGAGATGACCCACGCGGGATCAAGGCCACACAGAGCACTTGGTCCTGGCCACTTTTGTGTACCAGCAGTCCTTGAATGTACTTCTCACCTGCCTTGCCTGGCCTTGCCTTGGCAACACAACAGTTGCCTTGCCTTGCCCTGCTAGCCCTCTGGAGCCTTGCATTCCTTTGCACGGCCATGCCCAGCACATGACCTGCCTACTGTTTTCCTCCAGGGCCTTGGCTTGCTGAGCCCTTCCTGTTTCTGCCTGGCCTTCCCATCAGTGGCCCTTCCTTCCTACAGCCAGCCTTGCCTCTAACTTCTGGACCTTCTCTTGTCTACCACTCCATTTGCTTTCCCCTCACTGCTCTGGCCTTGCCTACCTCTCCCTTGACTTGCCCACAATTGCCTGCACTCGGTTTGCAGCGCCTTGCCTGCATGGAAGGCAAGGGAAAGAGTGGTAGGCCGGGCAAAGCAAAGCCAGCAAGTTGTAGGCAGTGCGAGGCAAGGCAGACGTAGGCAAAGGAAGCAGAGCAAGGGTACCTTAAGAAGAACTAGACAAGGCAAGGCCAAGAGACTCGGAGTGCCTTTCCTTGGGAAGGCAAGGACATAGTGCCAGTGTTGCTGGAGCAGATGTTAAGGTACTGTGGGGAGGAATAGTCCAGCAAGACATTTCTCTTCTGGCCCCTGTGCGTGTGGGGGCAATTGTTGGACATATTCAATACTGGAGGCGGATCAGTCGCTGGATGTGTTGTATTTTGCAGGAGGGGATGCCGTTTCTTTGGAGATGGGCTTGTAGTTGCTCTCTTTGGCAAGGAAGGCAGGTTTGGATGTGCACATCAGGTACTCCTAGGGATTTTAAAGGCTTTTCCCAACAGGCAGAGCTCTCTCTGGGTTCGAGCTGTTGAGCTGTCGGTGGGAATGCAAAGGCCAAGCTCTTAAGCTATTTGTCCTGGTGCCTTCAGTGTGTGAGCAGTCCCTGGTGCCGTTGCCTTTGGATCCTGACTCTGGGAGAGGGAAGGCTTAGGATGGTACCTAGAGCTGAGAAGGAGAGTGCTGAGAACAGCGTGTGTGCTGCTAGTTTGAGGGGTGCAGGTGAAGTTGTAGGCAGCAAGATCTTCCTCAGCTGGCACTGTTTTGAGCCCTGTTTTTGCCAGATGGTTTCAAGCTGGTGGGCGGAATCTGCGAGAGGGAAAAGATTTGTTTGGGCCAAAGAGGTGTGGTGTAAAGAAGAGTGTGCTCTTGGAAGGGGAAGATGAGGGCAACCTTTTTGTCCTGACACCGTTGATTTGAGTGCAGGGCCGTTTGCAAGTTGCCTCTGTCTGCCCTTGGGGTGGTTTCGAGCTGGGCCAGGTGCTTGGCCTTCTTTTGCAAGTCTGCAGCGCCGTCGTGTGGTTGTTTCCATGAGCGCTGACAGTGCCCGGCAAAAAGCGCTTGGCTGGCGCGGCCCCAGTCGTGTGGAAGCAGTTGGTGGAAGAGCTCCGCTGTGCATCCTGCCTCTTGGAGACATAAAAGGATGTAACCCTGCGCGTAGCGGGGAAGCAAGACGAATCTTTTCATTGTTGGCTGAGCAGTTTCTACGCGGCAAAAGTAAAGGCAGTTTCAGCACGGCCTCTTTCTTTCAGAACCTTTTCTGTGCCATCATGAACATGCTCAACATGCCACTCGCACCCGCTGAACTGCATCAAAGGCTCTGGAGATAGGCACTTTCCTTCAAGCTCTCTGTAGCATCGTACCCTCCACCTCTGGCGGATCCCAAAGCCCTTCCAAACATCCAGCAGCTGCACGCAGAGAACAAGTGCTAGAACAAGGCGTTGGCCTTCCTAGTCCTTTTAAAGTCTGTGAACTAGGCGAAACATTCCAGTGAGCAGCACTTTCCTTCGCAACTATATCTAGAGCATCATCACATTCTCTCCAAGTGGGTAAGTCCACCCTTGCAGCGCAGCGTTTGCAGCCACAGTTCGGACTGAGAGATAGGCCAGGTGAGAAAGCATTTCTTGACTATCCCTCTTCTCTGGAAGACTTGATACTCGCAGCGCGACCACGTCCACACACCTTCAGTGTGGCCAGGTTCAAGCAGCTAGAGCTCCCAGAGATGGGAGAGTCAGGAGAGAAGACGTTCCAAAAGTACCGTGTACTTACAGCAGCATTAAAACTGTGCACAGCAGTCTGCAGCACTGTAGACTGCGGCTTCTCCGACAGACGAGCCATCCCATTGTTGCCTCTCGCAGCCTGCTTGCTAGCTGCTCTCCTGAAGAAAAGAACTAGAAGAAAAAGCCAATGCTGGGCTGCACCTTCCCCTTGCCTTACGTAAAGCCACCTAAACTCCCCGCTGCACTCTCTACTTCCCCTCTCCTTGGAAGCGACCACTGTGTTTGCTGCATCTCGAAGCCTAAAGTTAAGCGCCAAAGTTTCCAAGGATGGTTGGAAGAGGGATAAGTAGTAGCACAAGGAAGTAGTTGTCGTTGAACTTCCTCCTTCTCAATGCTAACGTGAATTGGGCAGGCAGGCGAGTGCCAGCCATGCTCCTTTCTCAGTTTGTACGCTGCGGACACCAGCCCGGTGCTCTGCGCCTTCGTTCGGCCTCTTTAGTACCCATGTCGCTCTTTCATTCAGCCGGAGTCGAAGCGTCGTCTACTTCTCGCCCAGAGAGCACGGTGCCGGCAGCGAAATGCCCCAGCCGACTGCTTCTGCTGACACGCGCCTGGTCTATGCACTTTCCCTCGCAGCGACATACAGCAGCACTTTCGGTCTTTCTTGTCGTCCAAATGGAAAGGGAAAGAGTCTCAGCTCCGTCTCGCACAGTTTTAGGTCAACAAGCTTACCCGGAGCTTACCCGCGACGCGTGGAAACTTGTGTTTGCACCACATTCAAGTGGCTGCCGTCTTTCCTTTACAGCCTGCAGAGCACCGTCAGACCGCCGTGCTCTCTGCACCTGCCTTCTCAGTTCTAAGTACTACCGCGCCTCTTACAGCCTTGCAGGAAGCAAAGACACGGGTAGTCATCTCGCAGAGAAGAACGTGGAAGGACGAAAGGATGATCTTCCTTTCTCCTGCTTCTTGCCTGAATTGTGGTGCTGTATTGAAAGTCTTGGCTAGCGAAAAGCTCATCCAGCAAGTGCCTCATTCCTGACGCATCTCGCTGAGCGAGAGTTTCACGAAGAGTTTAGACTCTGGAAACAGCAAGAAAATGATTGTACGTCGAGCTGAGGAAAATCCGTGCACAGCACACTGTGGATGCGTGCAGTGTTCGCGCTGAAGAGCGCCAAAACGCAAAGCCATCGCTGGGCTTCAGTTTTGTCCAGACCGCAGAAGGCAAAGAACGAAGCAACTGGGCACCGCGTTAACGTACTCAGTGGACCGAATTTCAAATGTCCAGCCAAAAGCTGCTTCATAAGCAGATTCAGCTGAGAATGCTCTGGCTGCTTCACAAAGTAAGGCGCAGCCGTTTCCATTCATCACACTACCTGGCCAGAAGCAGTATCCTACACCTTCAATGCTGCAGCGTCCATGCAGCTGGAGCACACGCAGTAGGACGCGTCCAGATAGAAGGCGGTCTTCAAGTACCCCCCTCCTCCAAGCAGCCTTGAAACTGAGCACAACACACTGCGGCTCGGGAGCTTCCTTCTCAGATAGACGTGCCGTCACGTTATTCACTCTCGCAGCTCCGTTGCCCACTTGCAGCAGCTGCTACCAAAGCAAAATGCTCCAGAAGTAAAAAGCACTGCCGGGCTGCGCTTTCCCTTGCCTCACGTAAAGCACCATAAACTGTCCGCTGTGCTCTGTATTTCCATTCTCCGCCGCATCTACCACTGTTATCTCTGCATCTCGAAGCATAAAGCTCGGCACAATTCCTCCCAGGGAACGCTGGAAGAGAAATAGGCAGCAGCACAAGTAGCTGCAAGTGGAACTTTCTGTTTTAAAACGCTAACGTGAATCCGGAAACAAGCGAGTGACAGCCAGGCTTCCTCTTGCAGCCTGTGCGATGCACACACCAGCTCGGCCCTCTGCCCTCATTCTTTAATGCTCTTCGTACCATGTCGCGCTTTCATTCTGCCGGAGTCGAAGCGTCGTCTACTTCTCGCCCAGAGAGCACGGTGCCAGCGGAGAAACGCTCCAGAAAAACGCTCCAGGCTGCTGATTCTTCCCAAACACACCAGGGCTATGCACTTTCCCTCGCAGCGCTAAGTAGCATCACATTCTGTTTGCGTTGGAGCCGGAATGCAAAGGGAAAGATTCTCGGTTACGTCTCACTCAGCGCCCAGTTTTAGGTCACCAAGCTTACCCGGAGCTTACCCGCGACGCGTGGAAATTGGTATTTGCACCACATTCAAGTGGTAGCTTTCTTTCCTTTAAGCCTGCAGAGCGCCGTCAGATCGCGGTGCTCTCTGCACCTGCCTTCTCCCTTCCAAGTACCACCGCGCACCTTACAGCCTTGCAGGAAGCAAAGACGTGGAGAGATGTCTCGCAGAGAAGATCGTGCAAAGACGAAAAGATGTTCTTCTTTGCTTTTCCTCGTCGCTCAGATTGTGGTGCTCTACTGAAAGCGTGGGCTAACGAATGGCTAATCTAGCATGTGCTTCCCTTCTAATGCATTTCGCTGAGCGAGAGCTGAGGAAAATCCTTGCACTGTACACTATGGATGCGTGCAGTAGACACGCAGAAGAGCGGCACAGCTCATAACCATCGCACACTCCAGCCCAGAGCTCTGGGGCTGCGTTCTTCTCAATTTCCGGCGCTGGACAGAACTGAGACATTGAGCTTTGGCTCTCTTTAGTGTGTGTACTGCACGCATCCAGAGCGCGCTGTGCACAGATTCTCCTCAGCGCTACGTGCAAGCACAGACTTTCTGCTTCGCAGAGCCCAACTGTCCGCCGAAGCTCTCGCTCAGAGAAATGTGTCAGGAGAGAAGCACTTGCTGGATTAGCCTTACACTGGCCAACAGTTCCAAAGAAGCACCATAGTCTTCTTGCGAGAAAGGATAATAAAACACATGTATTGTCCCAGCAAAGTTCTCTGTGCTAGCCGAAGCAGAGAATCTTTCCCTTAAGATTAAGACCACAACGCAGACAGCATTTTGTGCTACTTAACGCTGAGAGGGATAGCCCAGGCGTGTTTCGGCAGAGGCAGAAGCCCGGAGCGTTTCTCTGCCGGCACCGTGCTCTCAGGCGAGAAGTAGACGACGCTTCGACTCCGGCAGAATGAAAAGCGCGACATGGTACGAAGAGCATACGAATGAGGGCGCAGAGCACCGAGCTGGTGTGCGCATCGCACAGGCTGCAAGAAGAAGCGTGGCTGCCGCTCGCTTCTTTTCGGATTCACATTAGCAGTTGAAAACAAAAGTTCCACTTGCAGCTACTTGTGCTGCTACCTATTTCTCTTCCAGCTTTCCCTGGGAAGAATTGTGCCGAGCTTTATGCTTCGAGATGCAGAGATGACAGTGGTAGATGCGGCGGAGAAGGGAAATACAGAGTACAGCGGACAGTTTATGATGCTTCACGTGCGGCAAGGCGAAAGTACAGCCCGGCAGTGCTTTTTACTTCTGGAGCATTTTGCTTTGGTAGCAGCTGCTGCAAGTGGGCAACGGAGCTGCGAGAGTGAATAACGTGACGGCACGTCTATCTGAGAAGGAAGCTCCCGAGCCGCAGTGTGTTGTGCTCAGTTTCAAGGCTGCTTGGAGGAGGGGGGTACTTGAAGAACGCCGTCTATCTGGACGCGTCCTTCTTGGTGTGCTCCAGCTGCATGGACTCTGCAGCATTGAAGGTGTAAGAAACTTCTTCTGGCCTGATAGTGTGATAGAGTGCAACGGCTACGCCTTACTTTGTGAAGCAGCCAGAGCATTCTCAGCTGAATCTGCTTATGAAGCAGCTTTTGGCTGGACATTTGAAATTCGGTCCACTGAGTACGTTAACGCGGTGCCCAGCTGCTTCGTTCTTCGCCTTCTGCCGTCTGGACAGAACTGAAGCCCAGCGATGGCTTTGAGTTTTGCCGCTCTTCAGCATGTGTACTGCACGCATCCGCAGTGTGCTGTGCAAGGATTTTCCTCAGCTCTCCCTCAGCGAAATGCATCAGGTGAGAAACACTTGCTGGATTAGCCTTTCGCTGGCCATGGCTTTCAGTACAGCACCACAATCTGGGCGACGAGGAGGAGCAAAGAAGAACATCTTTTCGTCTTTGCACGTTCTTCTCTGCGAGACGACTATCCGCGCCTTTGCTTCCTGCAAGGCTGTATTGTGCGCAGTGGTACTTGGAAGGGAGAAGGCAGGTGCAGAGAGCACCGCGATCTGACGGCGCTCTGCAGGCTGTAAAGGAAAGAGGGCTGCCACTGGAATGTGTGCAAACACAAGTTTCCACGAGTCGCGGGCAAGCTCTGGGCGTGCTTGTTGACCTAAAACTGTTCTCTGTGCCCGACATTGCTGAGAATCTTTCCCTTTACATTTGGACGACAAGAAAAGACCGAAAGTGCTGCTGTATGTCGCTGCGAGAAAAGTGCATAGCCCTGGTGTGTTTCGGAAGGGCAGTCGGCTGGGGCATTTCTCTTCCGGCACCGTGCTCTCCGGGCGAGAAGTAGACGACGCTTCGACTCCGGCTGAATGAAAAGCGCGACATGGTACGAAGAGCATACGAATGAGGGCGCAGAGCACCGAGCTGGTGTGCGCATCGCACAGGCTGCAAGAAGAAGCGTGGCTGCCGCTCGCTTCTTTGCGGATTCACGTTAGCAGTTGAAAACAAAAGTTCCACTTGCAGCTACTTGTGCTGCTACCTATTTCTCTTCCAGCTTTCCCTGGGAAGAATTGTGCCGAGCTTTATGCTTCGAGATGCAGAGATGACAGTGGTAGATGCAGCGGAGAATGGAAATAAAGAGTGCAGCGGACAGTTTACAGTGCTTTACGTGAGGCAAAGGAAAAGGTTTGCTCAGCAGTGCTTTTTACTTCTGGAGCATTTTGCTTTGGTAGCACCTGCTGCTAGTGGGCAACGGAGCTGCGAGAGTGAATAACGTGACGGCACGTCTATCTGAGAAGGAAGCTCCCGAGCCGCAGTGTATTGTGCTCAGTTTCAAGGCTGCTTGGAGGAGTGGGGTACTTGAAGAACGCCGTCTATCTGGACGCGTCCTACTGCGTGTGCTCCAGCTGCATGGACTCTGCAGCATTGAAGGTGTAAGAAACTTCTTCTGGCCTGATAGTGTGATAGAGTGCAACGGCTACGCCTTACTTTGTGAACCAGCCAGAGCATTCTCAGCTGAATCTGCTTGTGAAGCAGCTCTTGGCTGAACATTTGAAATTCGGTCCACTGAGTACGTTAACGCGGTGCCCAGCTGCTTCGTTCTTCGCCTTCTGCCGTCTGGACAGAACTGAAGCCCAGCGATTGCTTTTAGCTGTGGCTCTCTTCAGCATGTGTACTGCACGCATCCGCAGTGTGCTGTGCAAGGATTTTCCTCAGCTCTCCCTCAGCGAAATGCATCAGGTGAGAAACACTTGCTGGATCAGCCTTTCGCTGGCCAAGGCTTTTAATACAGCACCACAATATGGGCGACGAGGAGAAAGGAAGAACATCTTTTCGTCCTGGCACGTTCTTCTGAGCGACATGACTATCCGCGTGTTTGCTTCCTGCAAAGCTGTATTGTGCGCGGCGGTATTGGGACTGAGAAGGCAGGTGCAGAGAGCACCGGGATCTGACGGCGTTCTGCAGCCTGTAAAGGAAAGACGGCTACCACTTGAATGTGGTGCAAACACAAGTTTCCACGCGTCGAGGGCAAGCTCTGGGCGTGCTGGTTGACCTAAAACTGTTCTCTGGGCGGGACATAGCAGAGAATCTTTCCCTTTACATTTGGACGACAAGAAAGACCGAAAGTGCTGCTGTATGTCGCTGCGAGGGAAAGTGCATAGACCAGGCGTGTGTCGGCAGAAGCAGTCGGCTGGGGCATTTCGCTGCCGGCACCGTGCTCTCTGGGCGAGAAGTAGACGACGCTTCGACTCCGGCTGAATGAAAGAGCGACATGGGTACTAAAGAGGCCGAACGAAGGCGCAGAGCACCGGACTCGTGTCCGCAGCGTACAAACTGAGAAAGGAGCGTGGCTAGCACTCGCCTGCCTGCCCAATTCACGTTAGCATTGAGAAGGAGGAAGTTCAACGACAACTACTTCCTTGTGCTACTACTTATCCCTCTTCCAACCATCCCCAAAACCACTGGCGCTTAACTTTAGGCTTCGAGATGCAGCAAACACAGTGGTCGCTTCCAAGGAGAGGGGAAGTAGAGAGTGCAGCGGGGAGTTTAGGTGGCTTTACGTAAGGCAAGGGGAAGGTGCAGCCCAGCATTGGCTTTTTCTTCTAGTTCTTTTCTTCAGGAGAGCAGCTAGCAAGCAGGCTGCGAGAGGCAACAATGGGATGGCTCGTCTGTCGGAGAAGCCGCAGTCTACAGTGCTGCAGACTGCTGTGCACAGTTTTAATGCTGCTGTAAGTACACGGTACTTTTGGAACGTCTTCTCTCCTGACTCTCCCATCTCTGGGAGCTCTAGCTGCTTGAACCTGGCCACACTGAAGGTGTGTGGACGTGGTCGCGCTGCGAGTATCAAGTCTTCCAGAGAAGAGGGATAGTCAAGAAATGCTTTCTCACCTGGCCTATCTCTCAGTCCGAACTGTGGCTGCAAACGCTGCGCTGCAAGGGTGGACTTACCCACTTGGAGAGAATGTGATGATGCTCTAGATATAGTTGCGAAGGAAAGTGCTGCTCACTGGAATGTTTCGCCTAGTTCACAGACTTTAAAAGGACTAGGAAGGCCAACGCCTTGTTCTAGCACTTGTTCTCTGCGTGCAGCTGCTGGATGTTTGGAAGGGCTTTGGGATCCGCCAGAGGTGGAGGGTACGATGCTACAGAGAGCTTGAAGGAAAGTGCCTATCTCCAGAGCCTTTGATGCAGTTCAGCGGGTGCGAGTGGCATGTTGAGCATGTTCATGATGGCACAGAAAAGGTTCTGAAAGAAAGAGGCCGTGCTGAAACTGCCTTTACTTTTGCCGCGTAGAAACTGCTCAGCCAACAATGAAAAGATTCGTCTTGCTTCCCCGCTACGCGCAGGGTTACATCCTTTTATGTCTCCAAGAGGCAGGATGCACAGCGGAGCTCTTCCACCAACTGCTTCCACACGACTGGGGCCGCGCCAGCCAAGCGCTTTTTGCCGGGCACTGTCAGCGCTCATGGAAACAACCACACGACGGCGCTGCAGACTTGCAAAAGAAGGCCAAGCACCTGGCCCAGCTCGAAACCACCCCAAGGGCAGACAGAGGCAACTTGCAAACGGCCCTGCACTCAAATCAACGGTGTCAGGACAAAAAGGTTGCCCTCATCTTCCCCTTCCAAGAGCACACTCTTCTTTACACCACACCTCTTTGGCCCAAACAAATCTTTTCCCTCTCGCAGATTCCGCCCACCAGCTTGAAACCATCTGGCAAAAACAGGGCTCAAAACAGTGCCAGCTGAGGAAGATCTTGCTGCCTACAACTTCACCTGCACCCCTCAAACTAGCAGCACACACGCTGTTCTCAGCACTCTCCTTCTCAGCTCTAGGTACCATCCTAAGCCTTCCCTCTCCCAGAGTCAGGATCCAAAGGCAACGGCACCAGGGACTGCTCACACACTGAAGGCACCAGGACAAATAGCTTAAGAGCTTGGCCTTTGCATTCCCACCGACAGCTCAACAGCTCGAACCCAGAGAGAGCTCTGCCTGTTGGGAAAAGCCTTTAAAATCCCTAGGAGTACCTGATGTGCACATCCAAACCTGCCTTCCTTGCCAAAGAGAGCAACTACAAGCCCATCTCCAAAGAAACGGCATCCCCTCCTGCAAAATACAACACATCCAGCGACTGATCCGCCTCCAGTATTGAATATGTCCAACAATTGCCCCCACACGCACAGGGGCCAGAAGAGAAATGTCTTGCTGGACTATTCCTCCCCACAGTACCTTAACATCTGCTCCAGCAACACTGGCACTATGTCCTTGCCTTCCCAAGGAAAGGCACTCCGAGTCTCTTGGCCTTGCCTTGTCTAGTTCTTCTTAAGGTACCCTTGCTCTGCTTCCTTTGCCTACGTCTGCCTTGCCTCGCACTGCCTACAACTTGCTGGCTTTGCTTTGCCCGGCCTACCACTCTTTCCCTTGCCTTCCATGCAGGCAAGGCGCTGCAAACCGAGTGCAGGCAATTGTGGGCAAGTCAAGGGAGAGGTAGGCAAGGCCAGAGCAGTGAGGGGAAAGCAAATGGAGTGGTAGACAAGAGAAGGTCCAGAAGTTAGAGGCAAGGCTGGCTGTAGGAAGGAAGGGCCACTGATGGGAAGGCCAGGCAGAAACAGGAAGGGCTCAGCAAGCCAAGGCCCTGGAGGAAAACAGTAGGCAGGTCATGTGCTGGGCATGGCCGTGCAAAGGAATGCAAGGCTCCAGAGGGCTAGCAGGGCAAGGCAAGGCAACTGTTGTGTTGCCAAGGCAAGGCCAGGCAAGGCAGGTGAGAAGTACATTCAAGGACTGCTGGTACACAAAAGTGGCCAGGACCAAGTGCTCTGTGTGGCCTTGATCCCGCGTGGGTCATCTCTCCTCTGTACCTAAAAGACTTGAGCTACCTGCTTTCCCTTGTATGCAAAAGAACTCTCTTTCTGGTCCCCGAGCTCAAGGGCAAAATGTGAATTGCCCCTCCAAGGTTCAAGACATGCAAGGATTGCTCCCAGACAAAGGCTGCCCACAGAGATGAGTGTGGCAACATGCGTCCTCCCCTGGTCTTCCTCTCATGGGATCCTGAAACACCGGAGATGCTTGAGAGCTTTGAGATTCCTCGGAGGAGCAGAAAGGGCAGGGCAAGGCCCAGAAATGTCATTGAAAAGGGGTGTTGAATTCCAGGTGGGGGAGGGGTGAGCAAGGTCATGCAAGGCAAGGGAGGGGTTCAAGGGCAAGGCAAGGCAAGTGGTGGCTTTGCGAGGCGAGGCAAGGCAATGAGGGTCCTAGAAGGAAAAGGAAAGATGAGGCCAGACCTAGACGAATGTGAAAGGAAGTCAGGTGGGGGATGGGTGAGCAAGTCAGTGCAAGGCAGGGGAGAAAAGGCAGGTTGAGGGAAGGCTACAGAGGGGGCAGCAAGGAAATGCAAGGCATGGGGAAGCATGCGAGGAGTGGGTGCTGCCAGCCGGTGGGGATGGCAGGGGCGGGGCCACTGCAAGTAGCATGGTGGGGATGTGGAGGGGGTGTTAGTGTGCGGGAGGTGTGTGTGTGTGTGTGTGTGTGTGTGCAGTGGAGTGCAGGGTAAGTGCAGGTGTGTGTGTGCGTATACGGGGGTTTTGTGCCAGGTGCTGTGCCGGGGAGAGCCGTTCCACCGCAAGGAAGGTGTGGGAGTGAAAGGAGTAAGATAGATGTGTCTTTACAAAGAGACCGTGTGAATCTCTCCTTAGACAAGGCTAGGAATTTACAGGGAGGGAAGTAACAGAAGAAAGTATTCGTTCTAGAAACTGTTACTAATCAACAGAGACTGTTGCTCAGCCAAGGCCCTGCTAAATTCCCGAACCTAGAGCAAGGCAGCAAAGACTTCCCAGCATTAGGAATAGTTTGGTTTTCTTCCTTTTCCATTCCAAAAGGGGAGTGCATATTAGAGGGGGGCATAGAGTAGGCAGTTCCGGAAGTCTGTAATTCCCGAGTACCTCAGAGGGTGCTGTTGCCAGGAACTTAGCATCAGAAGGGGGCTGCTTCCCGCAATCATTTGAGAGACTCCATGGCAAAAGCCCCATGGCCTCTCCCTGGAGTTGAAGAATGTTACAGGACTCCTCTGTCTCCTTTTTGGTGGATGAAGAAACTCAGAAAGCCACACTTCTGCCAGAACTCTCCAAGATGCCCCCTTTGCTCCCCGTGACTCCATCACTGCCCAGGAAGCTGTCTTTTCTACCACAGCAGTTTGACATACAGTTAAAAGTCGTGTGGCAGAGAAAAAAGGCAAGAATTGGTTTCCAAGGGATGGCAAACAAGAGATACCAGAACCTTTGGCCCTACCAATATTAAAGCAACTCCATTAAGAGAGTCCTTGCACTTCCTGAGGATTGGCAGAAGCCTATCTCATGATGTATGTTGCTGGGGGTCTTTTTAGACTGGCAAAAGGAGCTGTTGAAGGTTGCTTGATCTGTGCTAAAGCCAACAGCCAAGTTACAAAGTAACTTGCTAGAGGAGGGAGGCCTTGGGCTGCATGGCCCTTCCAAAGATGCCAGGTGGATTTTCCGGAGATGCCCCAAGTGGCAAGGCTTAATATCTTCTGGTAATCGTATGTCAGCTAGCAAGGTGGCCAGAAGTATTTCCAACTACTTCAGTAATGACAGGATCAGTTCTTAAGGCATTTTTGGAACAAATCATTCCAAGATACAGCATTGTAGAAGCAATAGATTCAGATAGGGGAACTCATTTTGCAGGAAAGATCCTTCAAGGGGTTTTGGCTTCTTTAGGAACACAATGGAACCTCCATAGGCCCTGGCACCCCCAGAGCTCGGCTCGGGTAGAAAACAATGAAGAGAGAAATAAACACCTTTTGAAGCTGGTAATAGAAACCAAGATGCCATGGGTAGGGCTTTGGACATTGGCTTTGGTGAGAATGAGGGCCCAACCCAGAAGAGAGATTCAGTTATCTCCCTTTCAATCGTTGTTTGCAATTGCCCTGGTAAGTCTCCACCTAGTGGGGGGGTAGAGGCAAGTGATGCATTTTTAAAACCATCTGTGGCCAGGATCCTGCTTCTTGTGAAACCCCTTCAACAGGAAACTCAGCTGGCGCAAGCCCGGCCTTTGGACTTTGCTGCTTTTAACATCCAACCAGGAGATTGAGTCCTAATTAAGGAGTAGAAAGAAGCGCCAGTGCTGGTGAAATGGTGTGGCCCATTCCAAGTGTCACTGACGACAGAAAACAGCCGTCAAGTAAGCTGAACACAGGTGAACCCGTCACTCTCGGGTCAAGGTCTCTGAAGCTTCAGAGATTTGCACATCTCAGCTGGAGGAGAAGGCCGGGAGGCCGTGACTGACACTCTGCAGGAGTGGGCCGGAGCAGTAGGCAGTGCTTCGACATCGGAAGAAGCCCCGCAGTCCTACCTTCAGACCGTCTGCTGAAATAGACTGTAAAGGCATCCCTCCTCTAGAATCTCCACTCACTTGGGGGCTAATACTTGTGGCCATTTTGTTACGTTAAGTGGTTTCTGTGTCTTCAATTGCCACAGGTGCTGCAGAAGACAACGGGAAAATTAGACTAGCTAATTAGATGACACTATTAAAACATTTTCCTTACTAATTCTACTTTGATATGGTCAGCTGAGTTTAGGCCAGGAGTGGGAGAATCAATTTGCAGCCTTAGGAGAAGAAGTAGCAAAAGTTTTTAACCTTAGCAATTGCTGGCTCTGTGGAAGGCCAGGAGGATCTGAAGAGTGGCCATAGTTGGCTAGCCCAGCTGAACCTAAATGGTGGGTCAATGTGAGGGCCACAGTGGGATGGGATTTGGGGCCAAAGAAGGAAGTTCACGGCCACTTCATTCTTCTCCAACAGGCACTTATTGCCTAATAGGATAGGGCGTGTCTATGTAGGAAAAGGCAATTGTCAATTGACTTTCCCTCTGGGCTTGAACAACTGGGTTTGGACCCCCAATTGCCCTCCTTCCAATTGTTCCAAATATCAAGGCAAATGCAATCAAATACCTGTTCGGCTCACTAACAGTAGCTGCATAAGGCGTTCTTATCACACTTACCAAAAATATTTGGAAGCCTGTAAAGCAATGGGGAGGGACAAGGGGTTTTTTTGACCACCTGTTTTTGAGCAGTCCCCACAAAAATTCCACAAGTAGAAGACATGTTGTTTGTGATTATCAGTGGGAATGGCCACACCGGATTGGAACTCAAAGCCTTTTAGTGAGTTCTGCTCCAAATCCAACCAAGCAGCTTGCAGATGTAAATGTAGGTGGGAACCCTGTGCGGGAGCTTGGAAATGCAAATGCTGGGACCCTTATGGTGGGGCAACTCTTGTTGGAGGACCGTTAGGCCCGGGAATCCTGCTGTATTTTGAGCCACCAATTGATGACCATGGGTAGGTTCCTTTGCTAATGGAACACGGGCTTTGAAAGGACAGTATTGGATTTGTGGCCAACATGCTTAGCTCAGGTTACCTCCAAACTGGTCAGGGATATGGTATATTTAGTAGACTGTTGTTCTTTTTGCTACTACAAGTTCTGGGAAATCGCTTAGGAATCAAAATCTGTGATGATTTAATTAGAGAAAAGCAGTCAGCTGATGCAGCCCTGGCTGGAGGGAGCACCCCAAAACGGGGAAATGATGAACGGCCAACAGAACAAGTTACCCAACACGATGGACCAGCCCCTTGGAAACCTAAGGAATTAATCCCAGATGCCTGGGAACCCATTTATCATTTGAAGGAGATAATTAGGTTACAAGCTGTCTCGGAAATAATTACCAACCAGCCAGCCACAGCGCTTGACCTTTTTGCTGAGCAACCCACTTAAATGAGGAAAGCGGTAATTCAACATTGGATGGTATTAGATTATCTGTTGGCAGAAGAAGGAGGAGTTTGTGGGAAATTAAATGACTCGAGCTGCTGTTTGCAAGCAGATGACAGCGGAAAAGTGGTCAAACAAATAACAAAGGAAATAACGTCAGCTCGTGGACCTGTCCAAATGTTGAAAGGATGGGAATGGGACATATTTTCATAGTTAACTGGCCAGCTATGGGCTAAATGAATACGATTTCTCCTCTTATATGCTATCGCAATTCTCATCTTTTTACCATGTGTGACACCATGCTGGCTGCAGCTCTTTCAGCAGGTGCTCAAGGGGATGCCGCTAGCAGCCATGCCTACCTGATCCAGAAATGACTACAAAAGGACAGAAAAGGATGTCACTGCAAATAATAGCAAAACCCAAGAAGACTCCAGAAGAAAAAATTAAATCCATGGTAATTAAGGTTTGTAAAGACAAATACAGAGCAAATAAAAAGAGGAGGGATTAAAAGGAATGAGATGGATGAGTCTTTACAAAGAGACCGTGTGAATCGGCCTGTAGACAAGGCTAGGAAGTTATGGCTAGTGAAGTAACAGAAGAAACTAGGAGTTCTCTAGAACTGTTACTAATCATCAGAGACTGTTGATTAATCAAGGCCGTGTTAAATTCCTGAACCTAGAGCAAGGCAACAAAGACTTAAGAGCATTAGGAATGGGGTTCTTTTCTTTCTTCTCGATGCCAAGAGGGGGGTGCATATTAGAGGGGGGCGCATAGAGTAGGCAGTTCCGGAAGTCTGTATCTCCCGAATACCTCAGCCAGTGGGGAAAAGGAAGAGGGTGCTGTGGCCGGGAACTTGGCATCAAAAGGGGGCTGCATCCCGCAACCGTTTGACAGACGCCATGGGAAAAGCCCCATGGACTCTCCCTGTAGTCGAAGAATGTTGCAGGACTCCTCTGTCTCCTTTTCGGATATAAACCTCAGGCATCGTGGATTAATTTTCCCTAACGGCAGCGACCTGCCGCGTGGTCTCCGTGCTCCTCTCCAGCCCCCCGGGACGTGTAAAATAGTTCCCAGCGGCTCCCACCGCGCGTTGCAGACGGCTGCGCGGCCCCGGGGCTGCCCGCAGTGCTCCCCTGCCCCGCCAGGGCTGCCCGCGGGCTGCGGAGCCGCCTCGCCACCGGCGCGGCCAGGGCCGGGGCCCTTCTCGACAGCAGCCGAGGGGCTGCGGAGCGGGCGGCTGCCGGACGATCAGCTATTTTATGCCGCGCGGTGCTGCCGCCTCCATCTAGCTCTCCATCACGCCGCCGCCCGCCGCCCGCCTGGCGCGCTCACGCTCGGCCGCGCTCGCCGCCCGCCCAGCCTCGCCGGAAGCTCTCCCGCCCGGGCTGTGCCCCGGCTCCGCCGGCAGCTCGGCAGGGCCCGGCCGCACGCGTGCTGCGTGGCTCGGAGCAGCCGCGTTGCGCCGCAGGCGACGGGGAAGGCGGGGCGGGCCGGCGCCATCGTGGTAGCGCGAGGAGAGGAGCGCCCGGGCGGGGCGGCGAGCGGCGCGGCGGTGAGCGCTTCTGCTTCCTGTCGCTTGGCGGCCGCCCACGGCAGGTGCCGTGTGACCCCGCGGAGCGGCGGGGCCGGCCGGGCGGTGCGCGGCGAGGCTTTCGGCCAGCGGCGACCACAGCGAGAGGCTGCTGGCACTGCCCGTGCCGGTGGAGAGAGCGGGGATCCGAGGCCGGCCTTCCCCGGGCGACGAGGGGAGGCCGCCTTTGCCGCGCTGCCCTCCGTGCAGCATGTAGCCGATTCCGGCGAACCCGGGGTCTCCGCAGCGGCGCGGGCGGGAGGGAGTGGGGAGCGCGCTCGGTGCCGTGCCGGCCGCTCCCGGCCAGCGCTGCGCTGCGCCGAGGCGTTTTCCCGCCCGTCCTGGGAAGGACATAAGCGACACCGTAGTTGGAGCTTAGCTGTCAGGGGGAACAACTTCTCTCTGTGAAAAACGAAGTTCACTCTCCTGTGAGAATTTAAAGGGGTTTAATATAAAGACAATAAGAGACACATCAAATAAAGCAACGGGGTAACAGCCAGTTGCCTTGGCGCTCTGCCAAGAGCACACCTGATGCCAGAGGTCAGTCCTTTTTATACCGTTTTTACTGTCTGTTCTTTATTCATATTAAAACTTTTCCTGGAGCTGTTCTGCATGGCCACTCCTTGGTTCCGCCTTTTTAGAGCGTGCCTAGTCTTCTGCCTTGTGGTTTTATTTCTCTTGATTCTTGGGGTTGGGCCCGCTAGGCAAGAGTCGATGGTAGGGTGGATTTCTTAATTCTCCAGACAGTCAGGGCTGATTGCAGCTTTGGGCCTCTTCGTCTCTCCGGGCAGAGTGGTGATAAAATCTCCCGGACTCTCCTGGCCGCCCGTTCTCCGGGCGGAGTAGCCTTTGGGCCCTTTTGCTCCCTAGACAAAGTGTTGATTAGCAGCTTTTCGGGCCTCATCCTCTGTTCGTTTGGAGGTTATCTTACGTGCTCACACTTGCTAACATTCTTGCTAAAAAGAGAGAAAACTACATCCACACAGCAGAAAGCATTTCTAACGTTATATAATATCTACTTTATACTTTGCAAGAAGCTAATATAATATATGTTTATAACAATTCCCCCTTTTCTATTTTATAAATCATTTGGCTTGAGCAATAATTCTTTTTTCTTGGCTTCTAATGTCTGTTCGTTCTTTTCACAGATCAATTTGGCTTCTTCAAGAGGGTCTTTTATATCACTTTGTCTTTTTAATACCATAATTTTTTGTGCTGTTCCAGACATAGCCAACTTTGGGTCAGTAGGCATTGCCACAACTTGCATGCCTTGAACTATGCTGGTGATTAGCCGAATAAAGCAGGGGATCAAGCAAGGGAGAAATATTAGACTAGCTGTAGCACATAAGAGGAAGAAACCTAGATTCTTCCACCATTCTTTCCCCAATATGCCATCCCACCAGTTAGCAGACATCATTGATTCCCATTTTTGGACTGGTACATGGGCTATTTTTCTGATTTGGTTGGCCATATCTAGAACGGCATCCCCATTGTCATCAATTTTTAAACAACAGTCCGATGTATTGAACTTCCTGCACACACCGCCTTCTTCGGCCAGTAAATAGTCTAAAGCCAGCCTATTTTGATGTATTGCAGCTCTGGTTTGGCGTTGCTGGCTGACTATTAATTCCATAGCCCCAGCTGTTTCATTGGTTATGATTTCTACAAGAGCTTGGAGTCTGATGATACGATTCAGCATGTAAATTGGGGTCTGATATCCCCAGCTTCCATCTTGTGCTTAGGTAGCTGGCCCATCTGTTTCTAATATTCGTTCAGGGGGCCATTCCTCATCTTTCCATTTTTGGAACCCTCCAATTAAATCTCTTTTCTTTCTTTTGAAGTCTTCATAGAGAGGTATACCTAATTGATCTCCCACTGGTTCTGGGAAAAGGAAAAACCCTGGTTGAATGATTCTTAGTGTACAACTCCCTTTCCAATGTGAAGGGAGTCTTGGGGATGCCCTTTTCCCACATATCCAAAAGAAGCCATCTGGTGCTTTCCAATAATCACCTTCTTGTTGATTTATATTCTCCCCAAATTTGGCTATTTCTGGGATTCCAAAATAAGGATTTTTCCTCGTGTCATTACACTGAAAGAGTCCAACTTCATGATCATATACACAGTCTTTTCCTTTTTTCTGGGCTCAATACCAAGTTGGTTTTTCTGGGACCCACCACCTTGAAGTTTTGTTACTCACTTTATAGCTTTTACAGGGAGTGTTTCCTACTTCATTAAGAAAGTTTATCCCAGTTCGCCAGAGGCATTCTTCCCCTATCACTGTTGAACTTAAAATCCACCCCTCAGGTCGGTTCCCCCCTCTTATATTTGTCCAGTTCCATTTAAGGAGTTCTACCGGGCCTACGCTGCTACCTTTCCGTGGCCATTCTTCTGTCATTAAAGCTCCTCCACAGACCCAACAGTTGGTTATGTTAAGTTCTTTACCTATCCTCTCCCCCAATTCCACAAACAGGTTTTTTCCTAACCTTGGGGTTTTTTCCTCTTTGTTGTTTGAGCTTTGCATACAGGTCCTGGCGTGGTGAGGCGAATATAGGGCGAGGTTGCTGTGCTGGCTTTGTATCTTTACTTACCACTTGCTCTTTTACCAAATCTTGGACTGTTCCCCTGGTGGCAGCTGTGGAGCAAATCTATTTTTCTCCTTTTGGACAATTGCTTCTTAGTCTGTTTCCACTTGTTCCTAAATTTTCTGTAATCCAATATTTTTCTCCTTTATGCATGCAAATACCTAATTTGGATGAGTCATAACAGTGACTGTTGGTATGGGTATGAGTAATAAGAAAGAAGCCCCGGTGTCTTTCCATGTAGAGCTTTCGATAGCATTTGTAACATGGTCTTGCCGGTGTCCCAAAAGGGACCAGGAGAAGTGACAAAAGAAGGAATAACAGAGGTCCGGCATGGCTTATACTCCCACCTCCCTTGCCTATGAGGTTGCAACCCATAGCAGGTGTATTGGATCTTCTCGGTGGCGAGTACAGTGGCCGACCCGGTCTTGCCCTCTATTTCCTTGTCACTTCCTTTGTAGCTTTTAGGCAAATTTCTTTTGGCACCTTTTTAACTGTAGTATCTTATCGTATCTTAGGTGTTTCCCATTCAACAGGCACTAGTAATTCCCATCTGCAGAGCAAAGTTATTGCTTTTGTTGCTTATGATTTTGTCTGGATAGGGGGTCGATTTTGTGCTTGACACCCTTTACAACTAGGGTGTCGACGGTGTGAAATGCCAATTTCCCTCTAGATTAATTACTTATATTTGACGTGGTTGGCATGCCCCGTGTTAGAATGATTCAAACAGGGTATATGATGTGGCACTGATGGAAGTTGTGATTCTCCGCCTTCTTAATACAAATCACAGGCTAGAATCAGAACATGAGAGTTCCCTGTTTGATCCAGTCCCAACCCTTCCTGTTTGAAGTGAGAATATTCTTCTCCACGATGTCCCAGAATTTGTCCAGGGGCCACTGATATAAATTTGGCTTTTACTTCTCAGTTAGGTGTGATTCTTTGCATATCCCTTGGATTATTTAGATTGTTCTAGCTCATTGCCACCTGGTCTCCGTTTAAGAATCAATTTGGTATCACCTGGTTTGGATATTACAGTCCACTCTTCAGGTTCTTTTACAGGTCCTTTGATTCTGCTGGCATGGATCTACCCTCGTTCCTTGGTCTGGATTGCGGCCTCAGTCATCAGCAGTACCTGAAAAGGACCCTCCCATTGTGGAGTCAAAGATTGTTCTTTCCATGTTTTTACTAGTACCCATTCCCCTGAATGGATATTATGAATTTTGAACTCCAAAGCTGTGGTTTGAGGGATCATTCCTTTCAGCCGCAAATTTTCAAGTGTTCTGGCAATTGCGGTGACATATTTTTTGACACTTACTTCTCCTACTTCATAAGTGGCTGTTTCATGTTGAGCAGTAAGGAAGGGTAATCCGAACATCATCTCATAAGGAGACACTCCCAGGTCTGACCTGGGCTGTGTTCGGCCTCTCAACAGAGCCAAAGGTAAGCATTTTACCCATGACATTTGAGTTTCAATCATTAATTTTGTTAAAGTTTTTTTCAAAGTCTGGTTCACTCTTTCTACTTGGCCTGAACTTTGTGGGTGCCAGGGGGTATGTAATTCCCATTTTATTCCCAAGGCTTGAGTTATTTGTTGTAAGACTTTGGATGTAAAATGTGTTCTTCTACCTGAGTTTATTTTATTAACCATTCCATATCTGGGAATAATTTGTTCCAGAAGGGTTTTGCATACTATGTTAGCTGTAGCTCTAGTAGCAGGAACTGCTTCTACCCAACAAGTTAGGTGGTCTGCTATTACTAATAGGAACTTCCATCTCTGTACTTGAGGAAGTTTAGTGAAATCTACTTGGATACTTTGGAATGGTCGCAGAGCTAACTCACGGCCTCCTAATGTTGTTTTTCTCATTATTTTCCTAGTCACTCTTTGGCAAGTTCTACAGTTCCCAGTTATTTGTTTTGCTACCCCAAAGATTCCAATACACCCATAATTTTTTAGAAAATGATCACACAAGCTAGCTTGAGTACCCCAATGAGTTTTTTGATGCATATCTTCTAATATTCTCTTAGTGAGTGGCTTATTAAGTAACTGTCTCCCATCAGGAAGTTTCCGTTTTCCAGATTGATCTTGTTCTCCCCCTATCTTAAATAATTCTTTTTCTTCTTCTTTACTAAATTTGGGGATTTCCAATTCTCCCCTTTCTGGGGTCAGGATTAACAGAATTGGTTCAGTCCCATTTTCTGCTGCATCTTTGGCTTCTTGGTCTGCTAGGTTATTCCCTCTTATTTCTGGGGTCATCCCTTCTTGGTGTCCTTTGATATGCACTACGGCTATTTCTTCAGGCAATTTTAATGCTTCCAACACTTCTGAAATCAGGCCTTCATGTATCAGTTCTTTCCCCTTTGAATTTAGTAAACCCCTTTCTTCCCAGATCTTTCCAAAGGTATGTACTTTGAATCAGTATAGACGGTCCCCTTTTTGTGTGCTAAATGCTCCAGTGCTCTCTTTAGAGCGTATAATTCACAAGACTGCGCCGACCAATTTGAAGGTAGTTTTCCTTTTTCGATGGCCTGCATATTTATCCCATCGACTAAGGCATATCTTGACATTCTTTTTCCTTGCAAGCATCTGGATGAACCATCCACATATATTCTTTCCTCTTCTAAGAGGGCTTGTTCAGCTAGATCTTCTCGAACTTTTGTTTGGTATTGAGTAATTTCTAAGCAATCATGTGCCAGGTCATCTTTTGGTTCTCCATACAGGAATTGGGCCGGATTGAGGCTTTTGCTTGCTTCTATAGTTAGATCATTACTGTCAATCAGAATTGCTTCATATTTTAATAGCCTGGAGTCTGTTAACCATTTTTCAGCTTTTTGATTTAGCACATTTCGGACCGCATGGGGTGTGTATACAATCAGTTTACTTCCAAAGGTGAGCTTACGGCTCTCCTCCACCAAAATAGCGGTAGCTGCTATGGCTTGAATGCATACTGGCCAGCCACGGCTTACTGGGTCCAATAGTTTAGCTAAATAAGCTATTGGTCTTCTCACCCCTCCCCATTCCTGGACTAATACACCATGAGCTACTCCATTTTCTGCATTCACATATAAATGAAAGGGTTTTTCTAGTGAGGGTAAGCTTAGGGCTGGTACCGAGGCTAGTTTCAACTTCAGTTTTTCTAATTTATTATCATCATCATCTTTGGTCCATTGTATATTGTCTCCCCCTGTTAATTTTTCATATAAAAATTTTACTGCTTGTGTATATCTTTCAATCCATAATCTGCAATATCCCAGTAGCCCCAGCAGTCTCCTAACCTCCTTTTTTGAAGAGGGAGGAGGGAGGGATAAAATCCCTGTAATTGTTTCAGGACTTAGTTGTCAGCTACCTTTGCTTATCAGGTGGCCGAGATATTTTACTTCTGATTCCACAAACTGTAATTTCCTTTTTGATGCCTTTAGTCCCTTTTTCCCAAGAAAATTTAGAAGCTTTATGGTAGCTCCTTTAACTTTCATTTCATCTTCTCCTGATATTAGAAGGTCATCTCCATATTGGATAAATTGTATTCCTGGGGGAGTGGGGAAGGTTTGTAGTATTTCTCCCAAGGCTTGCCCAAATAAATTTGGGGCCTCACAATAGCCCTGTGGCAGTTTAGTCCACCTCAACTGGTTCTTTTTCCCTGTGTTTGGATCTTCCCATTCAAAGGCAAAAATATTTCGGCTTTCCTCTGCCAGTGGGCAGGCCCAAAAGGCATTTTTAAGATCTACCACACTAAACCACTGATGTTGAGGTGGAATTTTGCTTAAAAGAGTGCAGGGATTAGGAACCATAGGGTAGCAGGCCCGTGTTCTTTTGTTTACTTCTCTTAAATCTTGCACTAATTTATAATTTCCATCAGATTTCTTTACTGGGAGAATAGGGCTATTATGAGGGGATTTACAAGGTTCTAGTGTCCCATCCTTTATTAATTCTTCTATCACTGGTTTTAAGCCTTTTCTCCCTTCTAAAGATATAGGGTACTGATGTACACAAATGGGACCTTCTTCTTTTTCAATTGTGACCCTTATGGGGTCAAGATCTAGTCCACCCCTATTCCCTTCCCTAGCCCAAACCTCTCTGTTAATTTTGCTTTCATCTTCTTGGCTAAGTTTAAACACTTTGGCCGTCATTTTCCCTTCTTCTGGTATGACTCCAATCCCCAGTTGGATTTGTAAATCCCTTCCCAATAAATTGCTGCCAGCCTCAGGAGCTAACAAAGCATCCCCTATCCCTATTTTTGTTTCCCCTTCAATAACCACATCTTTAATGACAGGGACCTTAAATCCTTCCCCCTTTGCTCCTGTTACTTTTACCATATCATTACTTACATCCCACCCTTTTGGAATATTCATCACACAAGTCTTTTCTGCCCCAGTGTCAACTATAAATTCCAATACTTCCTCTTCGGGGCCTACTTTTAAAGTTATCAAAGGCTCCAGATGGTATTTATCCCCCCAAAAATAGAGCCCATGATTTCCCTATTTTTCTTCTCTGTGTGTCTCTTGAAATCTTTTCAGATCCCTCCTCAGGTGGGGGCATTCTCTTTGATAATGCCCTTCTTCCTTGCAATAGAAACAGGCATCCCTGGGTTGTTCTTGGAATCTTGATTGTGCTGAGGTTTTATTTTTCTCTTTTCCACCATTTCTAAATCTGGAATGTTTAGGAGTGTTACCTGAGGGCTTTAGATTTTTTTTGGAAGGTACTCTCTCGCATAGTGGCTATCATGATCTTTGCTCCCACTTTGGCTTTTTCTTCATCCCTCCGGACATATATATCTTTTGAGCTTCCCTTACTAGGTCTTGTAAAGGTTTCTCATACCAATCTTCTATTTTTTCCAATTTTTTTCTAATATCTGGCCAGGCATGAGTGACAAAGTGAACTCTTAGCAGGGCTTGCCCTGCTAGGGACTCCGGGTCTCTCCCAGAATATTGTTTCATATTCTTTCGGAGCCTCTCCAGCCACTCAGTCAGGGTTTCTTCCTTCCCTTGCTGCCCCTCAAAGGCCTTTCTGACATTTTGTCCTCAGAGTGCCCCCTCTTTTATTCCCTTGATTATCAAATTACAATAATCATTCATATGTCCCCTCCCAGCTTCATCATTTTGGTTCCAGTTAGGAGGTGTAATGGGCATTTTCTGATCCCCGGGTGGACCTTGTTGGTTTTCTTTTCCCCAAATTTTTATTCCAGCAATTCTAATCATTTCTCTTTCTTCTTGGGAGAATATTATTTTCATTATTGATTGCATTTCTTCCCAAGTGAAAATGTTGGGACCTAAGAACTGGTCCAACATTTCAGCTGTACCTATGGGGTCTTCTAATAATCCTTTAATTTCTTTTTTGAAATTCCTAACCTCTGTAGAGGTTAGAGGAGCACTCACAAAGCCGCTTCCCCCTCCTCCCGTAGGTACTTCTCTTAACGGAAAGAAATGAATTTCTCGGCTTCCCTCTGTTTGTTTAGCAATGGAGGGCTTGTTGGGCTGCCTCGGAGCCTTAATGGCACCTCCTGTATTCTGGTATGGTGCTCCTTCGTTAAGAAGAGGGTTGATTTGGGAAGAAAGCACCGAACTCCCCTGGGGAGGAGGGGCAGATTCAAAGTCTGGCGCTGAAGCTGAATATTCTGTGGTGCAGAGGGTGGGGGTGGGGTATGGCAGTGAAGCCAGATATTCCGGAGCACAGGAGGCGGGCACCGGGGCTAAAGCCGGGTTTCTCAAGGCAGGAGAGGTAGGGGCTGAAGCCGGGACGTGTGACCTTTCCCTTGATGCAATTGAGGGTGCTGGGATTCCCGAGATATATGGGAAGGGTGGGATCCCCGGCATGGGCGGGGGCAGGGCTCCCCCCCAGCTCCATTGGGGCGGGAGGGCTGCCGGGGGAAAGGCCCCCGGTGCGGGCGGAGGGGGGGCTGGCGGGGGAAGCCCCGGAGCCAGGGGGAGGAGGGCAGCTTCTGGTGCTGGCGGCGGAGGCAATACTTCTAAAGGGTCTCAGCCTTTTTTCTCTTCTGTTTGCTTTTCCTCTGCGGTTTCTGATATTTTGAAGACTTTGGTTCCCAGAGGTTTTGTAATTCCTGTCCAGCAAGAAGCATATTCTCTCTCCTCAGGGTGAGATGGCTCTTTTGAATTTACAAATACATTTAGAGCCTGGCAAATCCATGCCTCATCAGACCCGTATTTTGGCCAGTACACATGATCAGATCTGATTTCCTTTTTTACCCACTCTTTCATGCAGAATTGAATCATTTTTACTTTCTCTTTTCCTTTTGTAGAAGGATCAGTTTCCCAGTTTGCGAGTTTGACCCCGAGGGGACTGTCTCGGGGTATATCCTCTGGCACCCTTTTATAATTTGAACTTAATTTACTAGGTTGTTGTCCCATTTTTCCAGGAGTTCTCTATTACTCAAAATACCAATTTATCCCCCCCTTTGAAATACTAATTCATTCCTTTAAAACACCAATCTTCACTGCTGTAAAATACTACCCACCCTTTCACAGTACAAAAAACACCAAAAAATTTATTAGAGCCCACCTTCCCCAAAAACAAAGTTAACTTCGAATTACACAGTTTTTCATTCACACATTCACTCTTTTTAAATATTTGTTCACTCACTCATTCCTACTCACAACAGAATAATAAGGTACCTCTTTCAAGTCACTTGTTAGTATCCACCCATGGGTATGATATAATCCTCAGGATTCTGGGTGCTCTTGGATTTCCCTCAACCCAGCATTGCTAGCATCCAAACCCCAACCTCTCTTGGGGTACTTTTAGGCCCTGGGTGCTCTTGGGGTTTTCCTCAACCCAGCATATGGGGGGGTAGCTCCCACTTTGCAACCCCTTCTCTGGGACCCCGTCCCAGTCACCCCCGGAGATTCTTTCACTCCGCTTATCTCTCGCTTTGTCTCCTCGCTGGCCGCTGTTCTCGTGAACAAGACGGAACGGCAGCACTCAGAGACTGCCACACTCACTTCGCAGATCTGGGGGCAACCAGCCCACGTCTCATTCACACACGCTCATCTCCCGTAACCACCCCCTTTTTCTTTGGACAATACTTCCCAGTCCTGTTTCTTTTCCAGTGTCTGTGGGATTTTTGTCGAGAGCGCTCTCTTTCATTTGCTTTATTTTTGTGTCTTTCTTGTCCTCCGGGTGTTGCCCTGCTGCCACCAAATCACGCCAGAGGATGCTAAGCAAAGGTCCTGCCAACTTGGGCGGGAGGCGCCTTACCCTTGCTTCTTGAATCCTCCCACGCTTTTCAGAGGCGAGGTGTAGCTCCGGGACGAGCCCTTAATTGTGAAAAACGAGGTTCACTCTCCTGTGAGAATTTAAAGGGTTTAATATAAAGACAATAAGAGACACATCAAATAAAGCAACGGGGTAATGGCCGGGTGCCTTGGTGCTCTGCCAAGAGCACACCTGATGCCAGAGGTGAGTCTTTTTTATACCATTTTTACTGTCTGTTCTTTATTCATATTAAAACTTTTCCTGGAGCTGTTCTGCATGGCCACTCCTTGGTTCCGCCTTTTTAGAGCATGCGTAGTCTTCTGCCTTGTGGTTTTATTTCTCTTGATTCTTGGGGTTGGGCCCGCTAGGCAAGAGTCAATGGTAGGGTGGATTTCTTAATTCTCCAGACAGACAGGGCTGATTGCAGCTTTGGGCCTCTTCGTCTCTCCGGGCAGAGTGGTGATAACGGCTCTTGGACTCTCCTGGCCGCCTGTTCTCCGGGCGGAGTAGCATTTGGGCCCTTTTGCTCCCTAGACAAAGTGTTGATTAGCAGCTTTTCGGGCCTCATCCTCAGTTCGTTTGGAGGTTATCTTACGTGCTCACACTTGTTAACATTCTTGCTAAAAAGAGAGAAAACTACATCCACACAGCAAAAAGCATTTCTAACATTATATAATATCTACTTTATACTTTGCGAGAAGCCAATATAATATATGTTTATAACACCTCCATTGGCGACCTCCTTTTCCCTCTGATTCAGCTACCTTGTGGTAGGTGCGATGGTGCTGAAGAAGGGTGGCGGCTTGGCACAGTTGCTGTCACAGGTGGATCTTTGAGTGGCATGTGTGAGGGTAGGAGGGTACGGCACCCATAGCTGAAGGCAAAAAAGGTCAGGGCATGTCATCAGCCGCAGTCGTGCTAAGTTGTTCATCTATGCAAACTGCTTGCCGAGTTGTTCCTTTCTTAGGTAATGGGGGCTTGTATCAACCAGAACTGCAAATGGTCAGTATTTGCAGAGAAGGTTACTTGGACTGTTGTTGAAGTGAGTGTAGCAGTTTCTATGGCATTCTGCAAAAAAAGTGACAGGTCTCCCTGTGTTCCCCAGTTCTTAACAAAGATGAAGTTAACAAACCCCTGAAAAGAGGTTTTGCAAAACTTCAGGGATATTTTCCTACTAGTACTGTAGAGACAACCATAGTCACCTTGTCTTTCCAAAAGTGAAGGTTCCCTATTTTTGTCCAAGAGCATCAAGTGCTTTTGATCAGCGTTTGTGTGCATGCATTAGCCTCGTTCTTGCTCTTCCTTGGAGAACTTTTACAATACTCACATGATCTGTGTAGGCTGCAGACTGCAGTGGTGAACTTCAAGGCTTCCAGCAGAAGGGAGATGCTGTCCACGTTTTGGATTCTCCTTAGCCTGAACCTTCAATGTCCAATAACGCAGCGTTTGGTGCTCGAGGCACTGACTCTGGCGTGCCCCTGGTCAGAGACAGTCCAGCTGCGTTACCTCCACGCGTCGCTGAAGCGACTTCGGGATCAGGAAAAGAGCTTGCTGGGCTAGCTAGCTGGCTTCTTTGCAGAGGGAAACACGGCAGGAGCCGTTGATGTCGGCTCACGTTAGCTCAGAGACAAAGGAAGAGAGGGGCTGTTCAGGTCTGGCTTCTAACAGGTTTAATGCGATAGGATGAGGATGAGGTCGGATTGATGGGAATCCGCTCCTCGGAGCCTTGTCCTCAGTTTTATAGGGAATTTGAAAACCCCCTGTAACTATTCCTGAAAAGACCTGCCTTGCTAAATTAGTGCCTTTTAAGTCTTGTGTCCCCAGGATAGAACAACAAACTCACAAAGATAACGGCAGTGGATCTACAGGACTTCTGCAGGCCTTCTGGACTGCAGACATCTCTGACCAAAGGCCACAGATGACGTGTACCCTGATCCTGCCGAACGCCCGTCCGCCCTGGACTCAGCTTCAAGGTTTGATTGATACTGGTGCTGATGTAACTATCATCTCCTTCTCTGCGTGGCCTCCCTCATGGCCTTTACCCCCAGTGGGATCGGCCATCACAGGATGAGGATGAACCACACAGAGCTATTGAAGCGAACGGCCTGTGACGGTGAAGGACTCAGAGGGGCACACAGCTACAATTAGGCCTTATGTTACTACCACTTCCCTTAACCTTTGGGGACGGGATGTGTTGGCAGCCTGGGGCATACGGATCGGGACAAATTTTTAGCAGGGGTCACTGTGCGCAAAGGTGCACAGTATCCTACACTGCCTTTGCAGTGGTTGATTAACACACCAATCCGAGTCAGACTCTGCTTAGTTAGTTGAATTAAGGGCTGTTATCATGGCTTTTCAACGATTCTCACAGGAACCTTTGAATTTGGTTACTGAAGCCGACTAGCAAAAGCTCGTATACAATTAATCACCTTACGGTACCACAAAATTCAAAGAATCCTGTTCTTCTGAATCACTTTCTCTCATTGCAATCTGCAGGCAAGAGACAACTGCCCTGGGCAAAAGTCTGGGTGTGGAATTTACTCACTAACCAGTGGGAAGGCCTGCGGGAACTTATGGTTTGGGGTCGTGGCTATGCTTGCGTTTCTACAGATACTGGGGTATGGTGGCTAGCTGCAAAATGTGTTCGCCCTGCCCTACGGCACCAGAGGCAGAACAGGCAACCTCCAAATGATGACCAGAACACCAACCATCCAAGTGGCCACCAGAATGTAGATCATCAGCCATCAGACTCTTCTGATGATGACCAAGATGTTGACCATCAGGCACATGATCCTTCTACAAGCAGAGACTGGGATGGTCCTTCCACAAGCAGAGACTGAACTTTAAATTTCTTGTTATGGAGTCAGATCGTTAAAGCCTTAAGGACATATTTAGAATTAATAACTGATGTAAATTTCTATTTAGGATTAATAGTGGAGTTGTTATCTTATCAAACAAAAAGGGGGAATTGTAGATACCAAAATGCTGCTAGCGAGGATTTTCTTGCTATTTTCTAAGTCTGTGAGAGACTTTTCTCTCTCACAGAAGAGGTAGCAGAGTATGTAAACAACCAAGCCACCTGCAACCTTGAAAAGTCTGGTTTATGGTCTAGTAGAAAAATATTTTGACAATGGATGGTTTAGGATTTTAGCCAATCACCCCAAGGGGGGGGGCTGATCCTTTGTCCAATTAGACTATGAAGAAAAAAGTCTGTAAAAGAGTTTGTGAAATAATTAAATGAATAAATCTTGGTGCACAATTCCTGCCTGCTGGATCTTCTCTCCTCCTCCTCCCTATGGCTGCGGGACACAGTGATACACCCTAGGGCCCAGGCCTGCGGTAATAGACCACAATTACAAGTGAACTGCAACACAAGCAGCTAACACATTCCTCCTGTGATAAATGAGTGAACGATAAATTTTGTCTTTCGCATCTATCACTTTAACATTTAGAAGTGAGAATGTACTATGTAGAAATAGTGTTAAGGTAAAATATAGGTAAGTAAAAACAAGACTAGAGTAAATTGTAACTTCGAATGAGTGGTAACATGTTGGGAAACGTAGGAAGAAACACATGATAATAAATGTCCTTTCAGTTGAGAAATTACAGAGGTGGAAACCAAGACATCTTCAAGAAACAAAGAAGATAAACCGCATGCATCCCAGGAAGTCTGTTATCTCATCAAAACTCACACCTCCCAAAGAACCCATCAACTACAAATTAGGTTGGAGACTGAGGAGGCACCGGAGGGGGGTGCCTGCCTTCAATTCTGGAGCTACTCAGAGGACCGAGGTGGCAGTGTGCTGGCGTGTGCTGGCGCAAGGGGGCAGAGACGGAGGGGGGAAAGTTGAGTGAAGTGTAAATGACTTTCTGGGCTTAAGGACTATGTTTAAAGAAGTACTAAAGTTCACAGTAAAATGAATGGAGCCACGCCTCTAGCAATATTGCTAAGTGCTCCTGCACTGTGATATGCCTTTGTTCTACTAATAAATGCTCAATATTATGCTGCTGAAAATTCCGCTTGGGAATTCATCTTTCTCACTTCTTCCCTTAAAATCAGTTCTAAGAATTTAGTGTGAAATACATTTAGGCTTGGTCCACATTATTTTTAGTTCAAATAAACACATCTAAATTTTTTCCATCTTTCCCATTAAAGGATTTTGGTTTTGGCTCATTCTTTCAGCATTTTGCCAGCAATCTGCTCAATGCTCTTTCCTTAGGAATGAAAGCTGTAGCCTGATATTACAAAGTGTTTGGTGAAACCTTTACCATGACTCTCAAGTCGCAACATGCCAGATAATCACTGGTTTTCAAAGCTGCTTGAAGATAGAAGGAAAGCGTCAAAGGTTTATGCATGAATCAGCATCCCCTTGTCACAACGTCATGCTGCAGTGATCCTTGCAGAGCTCTAAGACTGGATTTAAAGGAGAAAAGCTCAATACTGGCTCCTGAGCCAGCAGGATGAAACATCCAAGATTGTACATATATTACTTCTGTGCTAAAACTACTGTATGAAAACGTCTTACCATTATGGCAGTTTTATAGTACTCCATAGGAGACATCTCTTTAAATGACTCTAATATCCTTTCAGTGCTAAAATTGAGAAGGGGGTTGATCCATAGTTAACTCATGTAAACACGAGTGAACTACTAAGAGACAGCAAATGTTAATCACAAAACCTAAGCAGCAGGATTCGCCTTAATCTTGTCAAGATAAGAGGAACAGGATCTTTTGAAAACCGGCACAGAGATCGCTGCATCAGCCACCGAAGAACTGCGCATGCTCCAGAAAGAAAGGTAAAAAGTGCATTGTGACAAAGACTACTGATCTTCATCAGAAAGACCCTCGAGGAAGAAGAGGAGCCTTCCTCAGTGCGCCCATCAGCGTACACAGCGCATGCATGGCACGTATGCTAATGATATTAATGACTTCCGAGAAGTAATTTCTAGAACCACTCCTATCCCAAGAATTGTGATGAATGTTCATAAATTTTACACATAATGCTGGACTGTATGGAGTGCTCTGTGTGTGTGTGTTAGGAGGAGTGATCCCCCATGCACCCAGCGCCGAATAAAGCAAATACCCGCTTCTCTGACTCTGAAGCATCTCTAGGCCTGGTTTTGGGCAATTCAAAATAGGTGAATACACATTACAACTACAGCTGAAGTTGTTGCGTAGGCAGATTGAAGAGGAAAGGATTTCATCTTCATCACTCTCCTTCTTTCTTGTTTTGACAGAATTAAGAACTTGTAAAAAATCTGATATCACTGATGCTCACCACTCTTCCAATTAGACTACGCTCACTTAGGCAACGAAGTCCAGAGCTTCGGATATCTCCCGCTTCTGCCCTAGGAATTGCTTCCAGTGCTGTACCTTTGCTCCAGCTGCGAAACCAAACCAGCAGAACCAAGGAAGTTCTCTCTGAATGAACCATTGCTCTTGAAGGCTACAACGGTAGTCATGGCAGTGAACACTGCTCTTCACTGGGCCATTCCTCTGAAAAAAAACCATGCACCACCTCTCAACCTAAACCGTTAAGCCTCCTGCTGATGCTGACTGACAAAGCGTCCAACTGCACTTAGATTCCAACAGCTACTTCCAATGACCTGTCAACAGAGCTTTGCAGACTTGCAACAGAGCAACAAACTAAAGGGGCTATGTTTCATGGCTGTTTTTCAAACATCATTGACTTATGTCCCTTTGCCAGCTTAAGTGAAGGTGGCCCATCCACCTTGGTCAAAATCAGCAGAATTTTGGCCCAATTTGTTGTTACGCAACACATCATGACACAATCTCTTGGTGTTGATGCAAAATTCCCACTGAAGTGCATGTCGTTACATGACTTAAGGCTACCTACTCACAGAGTGTCCACTCCACTGCCACACCCATTTTCTGGCCACCTTGAAATGACTGAGCTGTCTTACTGTTCCCAACATTCCTCAGGGGTACGTGACCACCATAGCCTCCCTTCTGAAGTTTAGGAACCTAAGTAGTACTAGCAATAGCAGTTTATCCAAAATCCATTTGCTCCATCAACAAACTCCGAGCAAGCGCTGAGAATTAGTTTCAAGACTTCTACATATATTTACAGGGAGCTTTTTGTTTGCTTGTTTGTTTTTAAAGCAGATGGAGTAGTGCGATGTTTCCCTGAGGCTACCAGGGCTGCGAGGCAGGCAGGCAGAGCCCTGGCATGGGTGGCACAGGGGACCCCGGGCGCTGACGGCTGCCACCAGCGCAGGCCAGCTCGGAACTGGCAGGCAGGGCTGCACCCTGCGTCTGCCACAACAGCTGCAGCTTCTGCAGCCTGAAACACAGCTGGCTCAGGGGTTCAAATTAAGAGCCAAAACCTTTTGCTGCTCAATTTGGGGCAGAGAAAGGTCATCACTTCTAGCATGGCATAAGCCTGCCACTACATTTCTGTGAAGGAAAATCACCTTGTTAGAGTGAAACTCCTGAGTAAAATACTGAAGCGCTTTCAGATTCGTATTATCTGACATTTCTGTGACCTTCTTTTATACCTGCATTGTTTCCTACTGCTGGTTTTGGGCACAAGTTCTGTGTACACTATTCTGGAAACAAAAAAATAACCCAAAACCAACACCCACTCCTCCCCCACCATCACTCCTTCCCCAGCCCCAAGCCTAACAAAACCAGCCTGCAGAATGTGCACGATTTCAAATGAGAACAAGCATAGATGGGACATCAAAAGATGGATTCTCCTTAGACATTTGTGCATGCAGTGCTCTGCAATCAACTCCTAAATTCTACTCCTCGTACACCAAATATTTGTCTTGGGAACTCCTTGTTCTCCATTCCAACCCTTCTGAGAGGGTAATCGAGGAGTTACTCTACATATTTTAAGCACATGTTGCACTAGTCAAATCCAATGCACAGCATTACTTGACTAACTGAGGCGGTGGCAAGGTCAATTAAGACCTGTTCATGTCTTAATTTGGAGCTCTTCCAACTGCTTGAAAAGTGAAGCCTTGGACGTTGAAGGTTCAGACTAAGGAGAATCCAAAATGTGGATAGCATCTCCCTTCTGCTGGAAGCCTTGAAGTTCACCACTGCAGTCTGCAGCCTACACAGATCATGTGAGTATTGTAAAAGTTCTCCAAGGAAGAGCAAGAACGAGGCTAATGCATGCACACAAACGCTGATCAAAAGCACTTGATGCTCTTGGACAAAAATAGGGAACCTTCACTTTTGGAAAGACAAGGTGACTATGGTTGTCTCTACAGTACTAGTAGGAAAATATCCCTGAAGTTTTGCAAAACCTCTTTTCAGGGGTTTGTTAACTTCATCTTTG